>NC_087319.1:4350833-4653863 GCF_037043105.1 Vanessa tameamea | reverse complement strand
AAAGCATTAGGCCTATTTGTTTTTTTTTCCAAGCCCTGTGTTTTTTAAGTGTGGTTTTTAAGTCCAAGCCCTGTTTTATATAAAGTATTTTATTTTGCATAAAGTTTTATGCGTATACATTTTAATTAGTTATATAGTTATTATATGTATACTAGTTTTAAATAACTGAATATATCCTACCGACCTTTATGAAATTCATAGTTTTTGATTCAATGTATTAGTTTTCAATTCCAAAAGTCGTAGTCAAGTTAATATTGTGATTTACAGTATTTTTGATCGATTGGAATGATTTAAGTGATGAAATCGTCGTTTATTGTAAATTTTAAGACTCCAAAAGGTAAAATCATGTTTATCACTTGACAAAGGTATGTTTTGTATTGCAGGAGGTTTTTATGTACCATGGACTAGAAATGTAAAGCTGTAATCTTAAGTTTGGATGGCTGCAGTTTTCTAATTAAGTATGTCCAGTTTTTACTGATGGTATTTCTAAGACGGCATGCTCATTTCCTTAAATATTAGCACGATCCATGTATAACTCTAAATTTGCTGATGTAACTTCTTTTATTATTATAGTCGTAGACTTATATTTTACCTAATCTACCTACCTACCTTTAAATATAAAATATAAAGTTATATTATCGTCAGAGCCACCTTAATATTTCACTTTCTATAAATTAAATTATTATAATTCAATAGTACATAATTTAAATAATGACATAATTCTAATGTTCAAAAGCTGTAACTAAATTTAAAAACTATAAAACTAATTTAAGAACAGAGTTGTATGAAGAATTTGTAAAAGCAACATCTATTTTATTCAAATTCCCATTTCTGACAAAAAAATCAAAATTATTTTTTTATCCCATTTGCTGTTGAAACAATTGGACTTTGGAGTAGTAAGTAAGTGCAAAAAGCTTTATTAAAAGTACCTCGCATTATTGCCTTCACTGGTGGTAGGAGGGCTGGTTCAGAAGATCGGCATTGCGATTCAAAGGGGAAATGCTGTTAGCATGCTGAATAGCATTCTTACCTTTCCACACGGCCAAGATTTATACAGTAAATATTTTTAATTCATTTTTATATATATTTAAGGACTTATGTAAATAAATGTATCATAATTATAAACTTACATAGGTTCAAGTTCTGATTTAAAAAAGCGATCCACCGACATCGAAAAAGAAACGCAGCATATTTTATCACGTCGTATATTTTAAAAAATGTTGGGTCGAATTCTATGCCGCGTTTTTCAACCGCTTTTAAACAATCATTATAAAACCAATTGCTGATATATTTTACCGTTAAGGTGCACGCTTTCCCAACAGTATAAAAAATGTAACATACTAAGTGCAACAAACATATTACGTTAATATATTAGTTTGTATTGTGTAGTATTACGCTGTAGATAAAAATTAGTATTAGTAGTAGTAGTTTCAAATTCATTCGAGTTCATATGTGGGAGGACGATTATGTTGAATATTTGATACAAGTGAGATTGGATTTGTGCCATTTAATATAATCCAATGCCATCTTCCACTAGCCATATCTGTCTTAAACTCCGAATGTTTAATGCATATGTGTTTTCATTAATTATTCATTAACAGCCTGTAAATTTCCCACAGCTGAGCTAAGGCCTCCACTCTCTTTGAGGAGAAGGTTTGGAGCATATTCCACCACACTGCTCCAGTGCGGGTTGGTGGAATACACATGTGGCAGAATTTCGTTAAAATTAGTCGCATGCCGGTTTCCTCACGATGTTTTCCTTCACCGCCGAGCACGAGATGAATTATAAACACAAATTAAGCACATGAAAATTCAGTGGTGCCTGCCTGGGTTTGAACCCGAAATCATCGGTTAAGATGCACGCGTTCTAACCACTGGGCCATCTCGGCTTAATCCGGCAACAAGGGGTATGAAAACAAATTTAGCCGTTGGACCTACCTGAACTTTTATCCGGGCGTGTCCGAATTGTCGTCCTTATTAGATTATTAAGGAAGTAGATAGAAGATGAATTGATAGTGCATTTGAGTTTATGCTTACACTTGTGCCCTATAATATGTACCTACTGGCTTGTCTCACCAGAGGAATATAATATTTTTTATTACTGGCTTTCTCAAATTATTTGGAGGTAACAACAATGTGTCAGGTTAAGTAAGAAAGAAATAAATAATTAGACAATTACAAACAAGGCTTACACTATGTATTGTATGTTTTAATCAATTCTGTACTAATAGTAAATTAATTTAAGTTATTTTTGAATTGTATTGATAGCATTGATATTAAATAAGAGGGTACTTTGACTTTTCTGCTCATTATTGTGAGTCACGTGATTTGTAGAGGCTTATATAAGTGATGGAAGCTCGGTACAGAACACTTTTTACTTTGACTTTACACTATACCCTTCTTGGGGCAGCAAAGTGCTAACGTTTAAGGTACGATATAATTTTGTGATATATGTAGTATAATTGTTTTTGCTTGTTAAATTATTGATGAATATATGTATATATTAATTGTGTTTTTGCAATTATCAATATACAAAGTTAGTATAATTGTATTTAACTAAAATGACTGTATTTTTGGATATTGAAAAAGAGTAACTACTGAGTTTCTTGCCGGTTGTTCTCGGTAGAATCTACATTCCGAACCGGTGGTAGCTTTACTTGAATAGTTTGTTAAATGACGATTCAAAAGTGCTTGTAAAAGCCTACTTGAATAAAGTATATTTTGATTAAGGTAATTGGTTTTATTGTAATTATTAATTGATACAATATTACGATTACTACAGTTATTATAATGGCTAAATAAATATTTGTGTTTCATATATAATCTTTTATTGTCATATAACCTTAAAATATAATAAAATAATAAAGAAATAGAAATTATCTTAAAATATCGTGACATAATGTATTAACTCTCTATAAAGAATCTAACACATGCAACATCTATTATTATATTTTCTAACACTACAGAAAAGGAACGTTGCAGACTATTATGGCTCAATTATTTCCCTCATGGGTTCTTTACCCATACGGGTTGTATAAACGATATGATGAGTAGGCTCTAGAAGATCAACAGAAAGATCTACCATTGTTAAATAAGTTTAATTAAATAAAATATTTACGATTCTATAACTTTTTCTATTTAATTCTAGTTCCGATGAGAAATATTTCGCAATTCATTAAACATTTCCACAGTTTGAACATTAAACAATGTCCCGATCACTCTGTACAAACTTTTAAAGTGTTCGTATTCGCCTCGAGTTCAACGTGATTAATTATTATTAATTTGCAAATAAATGGCTGAGTAACGGTCTGAGTAGCTATTTGTCTTCAATTTACATAAAATTAATTTAAATTCAGAATTTGTAAATAGAACAAATTATTTCATAAACTTTTATAACCTATTTGCGTATGGTTGAACCGCGATACGGTATGCTTGCACTGTGTGTATCAAATGTTTTTTTTTTTTACATTTGATATGATTAAATATTATGAAATTCAGATTTTATTTTAGATGGTTACATATGTGCTTTTATTAAAATGCTATTTGCGTTGTGAGCCTTTGTGAGCGAGTTGAGTTCTTACTCACATGTGTGCGAAAAACTGAGTAACTGTTTGCTTTCGAATTGTAAAGAATGAGCTTAACTTCCGAACAATGAAAACCTTTTTTTTAGTAATAAAGTGGTTGTATTTTTTTAATTTTTAACTTTATCTAATGTTATAATAATATGTGGATCAAATCTCACAACTGAATTTCTCAGAATCTCTCAAACGATTAAACTAAAATTGCTCACTATTTTAATGATGGTGATCCTGCAAAACTGTTATACTAAATTGTTCCTTTTTGACAAATAAACAACAAGCTGAATTCTAGAATAACATCTTTAAATATATTTGTACAAATGTTTACAATAAATAATAGAATTCAAATGTTTATACAATACGGGGTATAGTTCATGGCTGTTTACTCAAATTGCTTGAAATGAAACGTAGATTACGTCAACAACCTACAAAATCCTGAACAATGTTCAAACAACGACCCTTCTCGACAATTGTAAATAATTTTCTATTAAAATATTAGTTATTCAGTGTATTTTATAAAGATATTAACGGAGCCTAATTGAATTACTGTATAAATTTAAAACTGAGTTATAGAGTTTAAATTTGTTATAATTGAGAATTTTTAACTTAGTTTTAGTTTGATAAAATATAATTTAAATTTAATAAAATTAGACGTATGTTTTCAGTTAATGTATATGAAAAGTTTGGGAATCATTCTCCAATTATTTAAACCAACATATTATGATTCAGCAAAGTTTGGTTCTCCACCAAAACTACAAAACTTCATACGTTAAACTACTTTTAAGCTGTAAGACTGAAGTGAAGATCTACTTTTATTTTAAACGCTACTGAGATTTATTAAGGTATGCTTCTCGTTCAAAATAACAACTCTTTTTATAACTATTCATATGAAATAATTCCAACTAGCTTTAGAGAACCAAAGTTACCGAAACTTCTGCTAGAGATGAAACTATTGTCATACAAACATATTACACTGGTTTTCAAGTCAGATTAAACTCGTATCGCTCTTAAATTAAATATTACTTACTTGAGTATTTTAATTTTCGAAACAAATGAGACTGTCTGGTAGAAATTTCTAATTATGATTTGATTTGATTTGATTTGTCTTGTTTCCGTGTCTTTGGTGTATTTTTTTTATTATTCTGTTTTTAAAATATATTTGACTAGTAGGTTTCGTAATTGAACATAGTAATTATGTTATCTATCTTTATATAATAGTGTTATTTTCTTACAATATAACAACAGTTTTGAGAATTTTCTAACGAACGCGATATTTGAGTAAGATTCACATGTTTTAGCTTCTGAGTCATTTCGGATGAGTTGTATTACTTTTACGAACGGAATACGCGCATTCACAATGTCCTATAACTAAGCAAAACTACTTGGCAGTAAGCCGTTATAGAATTAATTTAACGGATACCATAGGTAAACTGGTAATCGTTTTGGTCAAGAACAATAAAAAAATAATGATCGCCTACAAGAAAAAGTTTTATTTGAAATTCTCTTGACCCAACTTTCGTTTCAAGACAACGCGGAAAGGACAATTTAGAACTTGGATACATAAGATTTGAGAGGATGAAAACATCAGTATTGAATATTAGACTTTAAAAACATTGTTATAAAACTTATATTCGAAAGTTTATAAAGTAAAATATCTTATACTTCAATAAATTCTTTAAGTTGGTACTTTGTAAAATTATCACATAGTAAAAGTATGTGGTTGAAATAAATATAGTTGCAAGAAAATGTCCGCATTCATTTTGTGAGCTTGGTTTTATTCTGACCATTACCTAAGATTTTATATAGATTTATGTGTGAGATTTTATATAAGGTTGCTTACTCGTCTTTTCAATTCCGGATCACGGTTACTTCTGTTTGAATTAATCTGCTCGTCTATGTTCACTCTATGTGACGGTGACATAATATTTTTTCCTTAGTAACAGCTGAGTTATATAATTTTTGTTTGATGTTTGTTACAACAAATTTCGCCAAGTAAGTCTACGTGACGCTGTTGTGTTGCTATGGTAAAGAATTTGTATATGTTTACGAGTTTATTTTACTTTTTATACAAACTGCAGATAGTTAAGATTATATTTTTATAATAAGTAATTAATAAAAAAAAATCCTAACTTTTAGATACACATATATAAATTATGATTAATTTTATTTTTATTATTCTCAAACGTTAATTTTTTTCATGGCCGCTGTTATATAATATAGTTTAAATCTAAAAGAACTTCAATCTAACTGGATGTTCCACGACACCTCTCGTTTTTATTTTAAATATCTGGAGCAAATAGAAAACGTTATTGCACAGTGCAGATATTGAACACACCTGTGCCAATTAAAGCGAAACCGTCCTCCACCTTTTTACTTTTAAAAGTGTTACGTAACTGTTGCTGAAACTAGACTTTTTGTGGATACAATATTTGCTGGAAATTATATATAGCGTATATTTTTTTATAAACGTTACCATATAAGTTTATACGTTGTCTACTAATATATATAGGAGGTTATAAACATTTTAGGTCGATCAGTCAAAGCAAGGTACGGCAAATATTGTTCGAACAACGTATCCACAAGAATGGTAGAACGTTTGACCTCTTATTATTTTTTAAACGTTTTCCGAAACTCGTTCTATATACTCGAAAGTGCTATTTCAAATTGTATACTGTATGAGGAATATTTTTTTTTTATAATAATTTGCTGAAATTATTAGAAATATATATATATTTGGTACGAAATCAAACTATGCGTAAAATAATTCGTCCAGATGTTATAGAAATCTGTTGTCATAATATACAACAAAGTCTACTAAAAATTGAAAATGATTACCGTTCAATAAAGTCATGTTACAGTATGTAAAACTGTCACTGGTTTGGAATGTAAATTTTATCAAGAAGAACCGGCAAGAAACTTAGTGGTTACTTCTTTCCAACGCGTTTATATACATTATTTATACAGGCTTATTGGTAATTCGACGTATTCCCGTTAGGAGGTGATAGGGGTGATTATTTGCGATAATTTTAACCCCCATATGCATGATGCAAAAGTGAACCATTTTTGAGGTATCACGTTTTTTAGATTTTTTCAAAATAAGTCAAAAATGTAACTTCAAAAATTTATTTAAACAAAAGTATCAATTAAAATCTATTTTTTTATTCTGATTTATAAAAACGAATAAACATTTGTTATTTATCAATATTAAAACAATAATTATCGGTCCAAATTTAAAAATGCGAGACGGAAAAAAGATATTATTTAAATATTTTTTCCACAAAAATGCCTTAAAAACAAAATAAATCGTTATGAAACTTGTCCTGCAGATTATTTTAAAAACATAACCATTTTATCAGCTCTCAAAAAATGTATAACAACTAGGATCTTATTTCAAAACAACCGAAATACCAATAACCCTGTATATATCCTGCCTGGCAAACAAGAAATACTAATTTCACGCTTTTTATCATTAATGTAGTCTTATTTTGGATAATATACTTTTTTATTATTTTTTTTTCTACATGGGATCTAAATCTCTATGGGATCTAATCTAATAAGAAGGCCAAGTTAAAAATAACTGTGGAATTGAAAGTGAATCATTTCACTTTTTGAAATCAGAAACTAATTGATAATGATATAAGTAATAATTTAGAAATATTCTTCTCCCTTTTTCATACAATGATTGTAACTAATATTTTCAAAAATATCTATATTGTTGTGAGTATAAGAACATAATATTATTGTAAGCTTATTGTGACGCAACTGTTAGTATAGGTAGCGACTTTATTAGAAACATCCCTAAGGCGGTCAGAGGTCCAAGATTATAAATATATCGGATCGGATAACGCTTTTTGCAAAAACATTTTTCAAGCTTGTCTTAAAAATCTTATTATTTTTCTTTGATATATAACATATATGGTTTAAACTTTTTTGATATTTTTTTGTTATATTACGTATATGTCTAAGAAAAATATATTGTGCCACTTGTGAAATTTTGCATATATTTAAAGATTTTTTTTTGTATAATATTTTTTAACGATAATGTTTTATGCGGCGTAATTGAAATATTATTAGGTTTACTTTAAGTTTTTATTTATTAGGTTTGCTAGCGATTTTAACATTTGTCATTCGTACATAAATATACAATAATTGATAACATTAAATTCTTAAATATACAATTAGGTATATACATCCATAGATTATGTAAAATTATTTGAAAACAAACGCTACATGCTAATTAAGTATGAATATTTATAGAGCCAATGGTGCCAGTACTATTCAGCAAATCTCTCTAGTTAGGTATCATGAACTCATTACATATTCTGCCGCGAAATATCAATGCGTAGTATTGCTGTGTTCCAGTGTGAAGGGTGAGTCTGTTTTTACATCTTGTAAGTAGAGGCACAATTTCATCGAAATTAGGAATTTCGATGTGGTTAGTAGAAGTGGTTTTCACATTAGCGATGTATGAAATGGTTAATATTTATACAGTCCCAATCTATATGGGCAGTGGTGCCACTTACCGTCATATATTAAAAATAATTATAATGACCTACAAAAATATATAAAATATTATTCGTGACGTAAGCATTTAAATTATTAAATTGACGGGTAATTATCTAATTTGTGGGCATATAATTTATCAGAATGAATTCTACGAGTTGAAAGCGAATCGGAAATTAAAAACGTGGCTGAATGAATTCAATTTAGAACCTGTTAAGATAAATACAAAAAACGACCGAGATAATTTAGAGAAATTCTTCCTTTTGTGATATGGGCAGATGTTTTTGGCATATCGTGGCTTTTATAAAAAAAAAAAAAACAACAACAAATTAAATTCAGTCGTTTATGATTGCTTCATGAAAGTTGTATACTTTTTGATAGATAAGCACTATAGTCGTTTTTATAAAACAACGAAGAGCAACGCGATGTTAGTTTATTTATATTCCCATATTTAAATAAAACACAAGGGAAATTACGAGGGACGTAACATCTTAGCTCCCAAGGTTTTTGGCACATTGGTTTGGTGTAAGGAATGGTTAATATTTCTTACAGCGTTAATATCTATGGGCGGTAGTGACCGCTTACCATCAGGTGGCTCATTTGCTCGTCCGCCTATTGATATCATAAAAAAAAATCGCAGTAAGGCAATTATGCCAGCGGGTTACCATTTTCGTCCAATATCTTATTTTACCTGTACCTAGAATATTGTCAAACTAATAAGAAAACTATGATTTGGGATGACTTTAAAACTAAACGAACCTGCTTTGAGCATATTTCGAGCCTATTTTGACAGTCAACTTATCACGAAAAATTTGTCAAATTATTCTTCTTCAAAAAATACTTGCACATTATGTATTCACTAACAAAAAAGTGGTGAAAAAAATTAGACTTTAGGCTGTATTTTTTGAATTGAATACTAAAAAAAGATAATTCAATAGTTAAATATAAAAAATACAAATAAAAACAGAAAAGACATGAGGTTTAAGGTTTTTTTTTTAATATTCTTTGTCATCCTAAGTTAAATTCGTGTAATTAAACAATTAAACGTGGCTTTAAATTTTCGTTATTGAAAAATGTAGGATAATTTTGATTTTGCATTAAATCAATTAAATAAAAAGTTATTTTTAGTTGATATTTCAATAAAAGCCGTTTCATTTATAAATGATATATATTTCCACGAATGTATTGGGCGTAGTTCCGAAAAGCCCTTACCGCTTTTTTCCTTGAAATTTCGTTTACGTATGTATTTTGTTTTGCTGAGCACGAACATGATTATCATTATTATTATTTAAATATGCGTGAATTTCATTTTCAAGGTCAAATCTCGCAAAAGTTATGTATGATTTTCACATTTATTGTAATAAATATTGGTTTTAGAGGGAAATTGTTTCCTACAATCGTTGTTGGCCTTGAAAAGATATAAGGAGAAAAGAGAAGTTTTAGTTTAATAGAATTTTCATTTAGAGCCAGTCGTTTCTCAGAAACATGTGATTATGCTCAAATAGGTTAAAGAAAACTGATGTAGAGCCTAGTTGGCGGCTCTGACTTTAAGTAAATACTTTTTGCAGGATCTATTTTTTTAGAGACGTATGTATTATTATTTTATAGGATGTGCTCGAAAATTTTATCGAACAAAAGTGTGTCAAATCGTCTCACGGCTTGCAACTTTGTGGGAAATATTTTCATCTGCGAGTGATATTTATAACAATGAACCGATAAAAAATTCACTTACTACATTTGACCTCTATGAAATGTAATTTGCGCCAATTTTAATTATCATGTGTGTACTTAGCGATTCAAAATACATAGGAATTAGAAATTACAACGAAAAAAGCGTTATGCGATTTTTGTTGTTTTCTCCACTTTATTACTTTTAACGAGCTGCTTTCTTCACGCCGACTGCAGCGTTAGGACCGACCCCAATAAAAAAAACGTAAAGTGAGATGGAGGCACCCAACTCTTTCCAATACAAAATCTTTAGAACATACGCTAAAATAGGAATAAAAACTTAATATTTTACTAAATGTAACCATAGCGAAATTTAATTAAATTCAGAATATTTTAATAATTTCCTATAATTCTAACAACATTGATTTAAAAAATACACGTTTCAAAGAATTATACAAGAAAATAGTATTCAGAATATATGTTGAAAAGCGTTACAACTATTTACACGAGAGAACCGACTAACATTAGCAATAATGTCTTTGTTACGAGGAATTGAAGTTAGACGCTGACCCGGAGACAGTTGCAGTGACAAATGTTCCTGTTATTATATTCGGGAAGTCAGTTACAAGCGTTTCTATTATTTATTGTCATAGCATTGCTGACAAATAACTAATACGTCTTTGGTCTATTGGTAAAGCAATAATATAACCGTAAAGCAATATACATAACAATTATATAACAACATACTTAGAATGTTTCTAAATACGTTACGAAGTACAAAACAATTATTCTCAATTAGTAGAATTTCGTTTTATGGTTTTAAAGATACACGCATAACCCTAATAAATATTTAGGACCGTTGTAAAATAAAATTATATTCTAAATTGAATTTATTTGTTGAAATATATTAAAGCGATGCAATCATAGCTACATTAAATCGATTTTTAAGATATTTTTAAACCAGGATATATAGGGCTGGGATGTGCAAATGAGTATGATAAGTAGTTATCACTGCTCATAGTTATTGGCGCCGTAAAAATATTTAACCATTCCTCACATCCCTAATGCGCCACTGACCTTGGCAGCTGATGTCCCTTGTACTTGGTTGAACGAGGAACATAATATATTCACAGATAACATCTATTAAGTATAAAAAAAACACTCACAAATCAGATACGAAATAAAAATATTATAGACTAAGCTTAACTTCGGGCATTTCTTTATCATTATAATCATATTTTTTTTAGTTAATAACTTTATTTTACTACCCTTAACACTAAATAAACGCATAAACAAGAATATATTCTATATTATATAACGTAATATTATAATGGGTTAAATGAAGTGCCAATTTGAGGGCAAAGGCGATTCACCATCTCTTGTTACGCCTATGCCCAACAGCTGCCTGATCATACGAATACTTTAACGAGGTAATTTGTAATTCTAGTGCTTCATTTGAATTTGTAATTGTAAAATTAATAAAATATATCCGTCTCTCTCTAATGGAGAATAGTTGTGATTTTGTTTCCAAATAATATTCCTTATTGTAACGTTAATTTTTCAATCTCGATACAAACTTTACTCGACGCAGGTATGCAGATAAAATTTAGTTTGCTTTAATTATAGCCTTGTTACTGAGGTTTGTAAACGCTGCGCAGAAATTTCCTACTGGTTTGTTTTATCCATTTAAAGCGGCTTAAAATGTTTGAAGAGTTTAAGTATTCGAAATTTAAACTGGTGTACAGATTGGAATATTTTAAAGCATAATTTAAAATATATAATTAAAATATGCAATTATTTTACATATTTTATACAAGCAACGCGGCGATGCTCACTTTTTGGCGAGGAGGCTCTTTGTACAAGAGTGGGATATTAAAAAGAAGTTATTAATATACTTTATGAAGAACACTGTTTCGGCTGGCCGCTAACCTTTCTTAGTAGTAATAAAGTTGGTTAGTAAGTTGGTTCCCTCACCATACTGGTGGTTGATGTTTTTTATTGATTTGTGATGAGAATAATGATTTTGCTGAATTATTTCTAAAATGTAATTCCACCTTCATACTAAGTCTTAAGCATACGTTTTTTTTTTTAAATGTGATTTAGAAAAAAATATATTTTATAGAATAAAAATGTTCAAAGCAATTACTATTTTAGTTTTCTACTGAAAAAATATAATGTTAGAGTGTTCTTATAGAAATAACGAATTAAGGATAAGAATTATGACACCTTCACTGTGAAAGCAATTTATCATAATCATAAAAGGTTAAAATGTCAATCTATTTCAATTTAAGGAGCTAAAGATATTTTTCTACGAATAAAAGTTTCGAAATAATATCACGTTTTACGACTGAAATTCAATAAAAACGTTTAATAATTTTTAAATACAGTAAAGAAAGTCTACTGAAAATTTAAATTTAAATTCAAGATTTTTAAAATGCATCGTACGGATAATAATTTACATATCGTAAAGTTCAAATTATATTGAGCACAAGCACGTCAAATTTAGGGACGACATTTCGACGTAAATTAAATTTCGAATACTTTTTTTTTCCATTCACAACTTTTAAATGACTGAGTACCAAATTTTACAGAGCCATCCATCAAAATTCAACCCACAGAGTAATGTTAAAAAAATGTAAATAAGAATAAAGTATGCATTCAAAATGACGACATATTTATTGAATGTAATCAAATAAACATACAGTGGTGTATGATAGCTGCTAACCGAAGTGATGAATCAATTATCATCTTTAAGTTTCTTATATCTATCATGAATGCCCTGTTGAATGAATGAATGAATCAAGCCCATATTAAAACTATTGATCTTCAATTATGATTCACAAATTTTATCTGTTGAGCTAAGATGTGTTTTGTGATAATTACAACGTAAATATGTCTGTCTACATAATATACGTAAATTACATAATTTTAATCAAATGTGAAACTTTTTGAAACCTTCATGAGAAGCATCTGATAATGAAGTTATTCCGGAATTATTAAGATATTTTCTAATAAAATGAATTAAGCGTTGAGTCAGTTTTATAATTAAATTTATTCAGAATTTTAATTAAACGAATGCAAAGCGAGTTTGTTGCAGTGAGGTTTACAGAGACTATATAATGAACATCCTGCCCATGTGAAATGCATCATTGTTTATTTTTTTTTAAATATTCTTTTATCAAGGAATTTTCAGGAATTACTCTACTTGTAAAAACAGAAGAGGAGTTCTAGTAAGGTTGCATTAGTAAGACTGTTACTGTACTGTACTGTTAGCGTATCTTTACTTGTTATTGGAACGATGGATAATAATTAATTTAAATTCAACTCTATATGTATTTATAACACTGTATTTCCTAGACAGACAGTGTAACTACCAGCACAGGGAGACCTTAGCTGCCAAGGTTGGTGGCGCATTGGCAATGTAAAGAATGGTTAATATTTCTTAAAGTACCATTATGTATGTGAGCGGTGGCGACTATTTACCATCAGGTTGTCCATTTGATGCGTATATAATACGTTTCTCATAATTAATATAATCTTGTTCCGTCGCTCATATTAAATTTCATATTAAAGCAGATATACTTTATCGCTGTTGAGAGGTAACAAATTTCACATTTTTTAAAATAATTTGGAAGACCTATACCGTGAATTGTAATCATGAATATTATTGAATATAATATGAAATATTTTTAATATTTTCTTTGTATGAATTCTATGACATTATGAATCGTCACCAATTTTACCACAGCAGCAGCGTTTTGTTTCGGCATTCCGTCACGACTGGAGACAGAGCTGGCTTTACGTGGTTTCCGAAGCGTTGGAGTTTATCACTGCTAAACTCTTGAGTTGTTGTTGACAGTTTTTCAAAAAAAAAAAAACAACATTTGTTTTGACCGACCCAAGATTCGACCCTTCAACATTACTTATTCATTAATTTCCAATCGCGGTCTATCTCATAGAATATATTCATATTTGCTTGCATTGTACAAATTCCATCTCCGAACATAATAAAGATCTTGAGATCAAACGTATGTATGATAAAAGAGAACTCATCTGGCTGAATTTCTAACGAAATGGTTTCGTTCACGGCGTATTGAGCCGAATGCAAGTTGAATACATTGAAAAATTCTTGCCGAGAATAGTCAATATGAAAATATAATCTATATCATTTTCATTCTCACCTAAATGTATAACTAATCCTTTTTAGGTAGTAGTTGAGGTAGTGAGGTAGAATAAATAGAGGTTATTAATATATTTACGAGCCCAGGCGTTAAGCCCTACCACCAAATAATTAGAACAAAAAGGAAGAATATTTTGGGGATTTAAGAATATTATTAGATTTATTTGAATAACTAGGTGTAATGTACTAGAATTGAAATAATAAAAAAAACAGTGCGAATCAAAAGCAAAAAAAAATTTTGCAAAATAGCTGGAACATAAAAGTCCGTGGAGATACCAATACAAACAATAAAATTTGAACTATGTTTTAAAACAAAATATAATATCTACTTACATATTATATTGAAAAGTGATGCATATGCTGCTTAACCCTCACATCATAGTTATAAAAACAATATATATATATAATAATAAAACCAATTTTACTGCGTATATCGCTGACTCCCATAACGGCTGATTACCCTATAACCATTGGCGACATCCTGTTATGCTAATTTAACTGCTGGTAGCGGTTTGATAAGCTAAAAGTAAATTTTACTTTAATATTTAATATTATAAAAACATTAGCTTTAAAATAATTTATACACACGGCATAGGTTTTTGCCTAGAAGAGAGCTAAACCGCAGAATAGATGGGATGATGACATCAGGCAAGTGGCAGTCATGTAGAACAGTGGTTCAAGAAAGGGATGAATGGAGACGGTTGGAGAAGGACTTTGCCGACTGGCAAACAGATCTACAGATGATAACCAAGGATTAGATATAAATTTAAATACTGTATTTAGTTAAGAGTTTGTGTTAGTGTTAGTTTTTTAAGTATAAATTTATTGTAATCTATTAAGAGATATGAAAAAAAGGCTCTTATTATTAATAATGCGCACGATGTATGCAATAATAAGTTGTCATTCAAAAACTATGAGCATTTTGAGGGCATAGCTCCTTGTATTGAGAAGATTACGATTGCCATACATACATTGCTGCCATCGAACGAGGAACTTCGTCACTTCTGTATTAATGTCGTCTAATAAAAAGCCGAAGAAGATTTTACAGACTGTCTGCTTCTGCGATACTAAGATATAGAGTTTGCAATAGAGAGTGTCAGTCTGAATGGATATGGATTTGTAACTCTTTATCATAGTATTATTTTCGATGATTTCAGTAAATGGGCATTATCTACTGAAATCATCAAACCACAGCATTCTAAGTATCCTAGATATTAATATAGATGTTACTCTGATAATTAGATGTTACTCTATCAGGATTGGACAGAGATAAGGCGTTAGACAACGGTTTTACGTGCTTTCTGAGGTATTGATATCGGATCGCTACTGAGAATCTCTTGACGAAAAAACCTCAATGACTTTTATTCAACAGTATATTTGATTTTGCAACTGTTGAAGATAGTCATTAGACCAACGGAGCATTCAAAAGATAATATAATTAACTTGGAGCATACTTTCACAAAACATCCAAAGACTTTGCGGTACGGTTTGTATTTGACGTCCCTGAACTTATAAACTTAGATCTGAAGTGTTACTAACCACTGACTTATTACTTACAAGAGTATTCACTTCTATGTTCTTTGTAATTTCTAGTTCGTTGTCTATTGATCGATGAATCCAAGTATTAGGCTGTCAAAACATTGTACAAATTATTCTCTTAGGAACAACTGCAGTATAGTCGAGTTGCATATTGAAACTATTGTATTTCCAATTGTACTGTCTGACTACTTCGTTTGTTTGGAGAACGAAGAGATGAAAACCAATGTTATTTGATACGCTAGTTTGGTTTATGATTTTAAAATACATTGTGATACTATGTAAAACCTTGGTTGTATTGAGATTCGGTATAAGCTAAGTAATAATGTATATTCTATGAGGTACATTTTATTTAGTGGCTATATTGTGTATTTAAATATTATTAGGTAAACACAGCTGAATTCCATTTGCTTAATTTGTGTTTATAATTAATCTCGTAAAAAACATCGTGAGGAATTCTGTATAATTTTAATGAAAATTCGGCTGCGTATGTATCAACCATCCCGTATTAGAGCAGCGTGGTGAAAATAGCATTTAGTCTTTAAATTGTTACTTTTTGTTGTTATAATAGAATCTTTACAAAAAGTCAAATATTTTATGTAGGGTTTTGTGCAAACCTGTCTGGATACTTACCCCCCTCTCATTATACATTCTGCTGCGAACAAGCAATACTGAGTTTTGTTGTGTGGTTCGAAGGTTGAGTAAGTCAATAAAATTAAAATTACATACGGTGTCAATGTCTATGGGTAGTGGTGTCTGCTTACCACCCGAAGGCCCATTTGACGGTCCGCCTTCATAATATGTATTTCAGGCAAACATGTGTGAAAGTTGAAATGATCATTTCGATAATTATGTTTAGATTACTGCTACATGAATACAATTGTTTAATAAACCAAATTATTTTTTGGAAACTATGTAGTAATAACGCGTGTATGTGTGATTTTTTAAAAAAAATAATGACGTGTTTATATTTTTTTTGAAGTCCTACAAAAACAATTTTTGTTTTAAATATTTCCTAATACCAAAAGTGGTCTATTTGCAAATCGATAGAGAGGACAAATTAATATTAGTATAATATATTATTTATAATAATAATCTTTACGAGCCTATTTGTTCGTGTAAGTTGTTGAATGTGTAAGTATGGCATCAAGCTATTTACATATGAGATAGGATACATCTCGAAATATTATTGATATCGAATATATAAATCCAAAATAGGTCAATTGTTATAAGGAAATTTGAAAAAAAAAAATACAGACAAATTGATAACCTCCTCCTTTTTGAATTATATTGTTCAGTTTCACTTGAATTGTTATGAATTTTAAACAAGAATTAACTGTTTAGAATGATATTTATGATGTAAACACATCTTACATTACGCATATGGATGTCATGAGTTCGTATTATTACAATATATTTCCTTATTGCTACACGTAAGGAAGTTTACAAAGGTAACATGAAACACTCGATTAGATATGACGGGAAGAAATAAGGAAAATGTTATTCCTTGCTCTCTATAAATGTCTTGGGAGTGTGGTGAAAATATCTTCAAATGAGATATAATTAATACTAGCAATAAAAATATTTATTTTGTACAAGAAAATTGTATCAGTTTAACTATATGTATAACATAAAACTATTTAAGTTGCTCAATAAGCTACATAATTGTTAATTGCTAAACATTGTATAATATACCTAATAATAATACATATAAGCAAACAGACAGACAAAAAAATGTCCTACTGGTTTTTACAATTTGCAAATAAATCAACATTACAATATACTTTATACAAGTAAGATTATACAAGCACATTTGAGTCGTTTTAAACATAAAGCCATCACCGGTTCGGATTATAGATTCTACCGAGAAGAACCAGCAAAAGACTTAGTGGTTACTTTTCTCAAACAGTTCAGAAACGATATTATGTTAAGTAAGTTACAATATCCATATTAACTTAAACAAGTTATTTTAAAAACGCAGATATGTGTTTGAACTTTATTTATTTGTACAGAATTAGATTAGCATCTGAATACGTCGTTTCTATCAAAAGAGTTTTCCTTAATGTATGAACACGATAATATAATACGATATTCAATTTCCCCCCTTTAGAGTTTTTATAAAATACAGTAAACATATATTATGTAAAAGATTTTTGTACGTTTGTAATATGTCAAACTGTAAAAACTAATATAACACACATAAACCTTATACTGGAAAGTGCATTGCGCTTCGAAGCAAAGATTAAGAATATAATATTATTAAATAATAAGTATCCGCGCAATTTTTCATACGTTAAATATAGACTATTCGTATGATAAGCGTGACTTTATGCCATATGTAAAACTGTTTTCTTTAGTAGTATATTACAGTCATGACAAATAAACCGTCACATCGTTTAATTAGTCTAGACTGTGATAGCAATCAATTATTATTGTCCCAAACTTTGGAGAAGTAGCTTATTCAATTATTTCGGCGAATAATAACTGTATATTCGTACATTGTTTGTCCTTATTATTTAATATTGCTGATACCCGTCTAGGCTTAACTTATTTATGAGATGGTTTTTATAAATTGGTCAACAATATAATAACAAAATTGTCCATTATGGCTCAATAATAATATATATTTTTTATTATCTTTTGAACCCATTGGTCGTTTGCATCGTCACATATGTAAAAGGGTTTAATATTTATTCGATACCATTTAGTTTCCATGCACGTAGACCATTTCTGAATGACATGATGTCCGGGATTACAGCTACGGACCCTTCTCAGCCGCCTTATTTGCCAAGATTGTGATTTTTATCAGTGTTTAAGTATCAAACCGTTACTGAAATGGTCGCCTGGTTGTTTTATTATACGAAGCTCTTCTATTGTTTTTATATCTCGAAAATAAATTGACCATGTAATACTAACTGTACGTTATAAAATAAGGACATTATATATATTATTATGGAACTTGATTATGAAATAATATTTTTTTTTCATAGTAATTAATATAAATATACACATACAAGATATGTTAATATTTTAAATCCACGAACAATAATATATATAATTACTTACGAACAACAATAATAATATTTAACTATTTTGCAAATTTTATTCGAAACTGGTCATAAGCAAAAATACTTATTTTTCATAATGTACTGAAATGAAATTTAATTGACCTCGATTTGAATATGATAAATTTATTGGACATCCATTTGTACTTGCTTGACATGAATAGTAATTTCTAGAGGTATATTATACAACGCAAGCATTGGTTCTTTTTTAATTCCCCACTTTCATTATCGGGACCGATATCCGACACGACTAGAGAGCACTAGTTATTCGAGACACGAGAGTATAGCACCCCTATTTCTTAACACCGACCTGCATTTGATAATTGATAGACAGAAAACAATGAAATTTTATCAACTCGACCACACAGACTACATCTGTGACCGTATAATACCGCTTAAGCTCAAAATATATACAAGAGCATCATCTTTTATACAGAGGCGAGTGCTGGCCAGCACTCTCGGCACACTGAGGAGTTTCACGTTACGGAGATGAAGATGATGAGGTGAATGTGCGGTGTAACACGGGCTTACCGCATACGCAACTCGTTCATCCGAGCTAGTCTCGGGGTCCGTGACGTAGTGGATGAACTCCGAGGTCTCTATGACTACTACTAATAATACTATGACTCCGAGTCTAATGTGGTACGGCCATGTCGCGCGTCAACTTAAAGACTATATCGCAAGAAATTGCCATGATGTTTGTCCCTGGAACTAGGCCTCCCGAGCGCCCGAGGAGGCGATGGGTGGATGTTGTGAAGCAGTACAAAGCCAATGACGTTAAAGACCGTGCTTAGCCGGAAGGCAGACACTGGCAATAGTGAGGATTAATAAATGCCAGGCAGAAAAAGAAGATAACATACATATATATATTTATTTAAATATTTTTCACACATTTCTTTTGTTTCGTTTTCAACCCATTTCGACGTTTCGTATGTGCAAAGTTTTTGGGTTCTGGGTCGAACTAACTTCGACAGAATTAATTAACTAAAACCGACGGCTATAAACTAATCCATGTAATTCGCTAGAATGACCATTAAACATAATTTTCAAATAGTCACTATAATTATTTTTTTCTTCTACACCCTCGAATACGTCTTAAATATTGAAGATTTCCAATTGTGGTAATAGGAAATCATAAAAGTGTTAAAGCATCAAATATATCATATTTTGAATTTGAATTAAAATATATATATATATATATATATATTACATAACTATATATAAGATGACGAATTATGCAAACACGTGACTTTTGTAAAACGTAGAAATCGACATTTAAATTGTCTTTACTTGTCAAAATCAATAAAAGGCGAATCAATGTTAATTATAATATATATTTATAATTATTAAATAATAATATATTTGTTTGGTATTAGTAAAATGGAACACGTTAACCAATAGCATAACAGCGATTTCAATACATACACTACACTATATATAGTAGAGCATTCAGAATAACGGAAAAAGACGAAATCTGCAAATACTTGTCTAGCTGAAATACCAAAATTCGTTTTCGGTTCGTGACCGACGAGAAAATCTGAATGGCTATAACTAATTTTCTTTTTTTTTTTTTACGAGGAGGAAATGCATTTATGCATGCCGCCCGGTCGGGGGACCGGGACGGGTATGTGGGACTCAACCGGGGCTTAATGCCCCGTGCCAGGGCACGCTAATGCTAATGCCCTGTCCTACCCACTAAAACCATCCTCGGGTTTCCACTATGCCGCCGAGTGGTGAGGCCACGGGATCGCCAAGGGCATGCAACCGCGAGCCCACCAGCGGCACCCGCCGTGAGGCGGCTGAATATTGATGGAAAGCGCGCCTAGTGCGCGCCTTCCCCCTCATCCTCAACGTGGAAATGTGGCGAACTCCCTCGAGTCCGCCACTGGAGGCTGGGTGTCAACGAAGCTGACGCCCTGCGGCGGATAAGATGGTAGGCTTCGCCGCTGACCGCCGGTGTAAAACACCTGGGAGGCTCGAGTAGCGAGCCTTCCCACTCCCTCCTAGCCAATGAGGCCACTCACATGGTCCGCTCTGACGCCGATCATCGACGTACGACGACGACGGACGTACCAGGAGCGGCCCCGCGGAATCCCTCCCGCCAGTCTTAGCCGTGGCCGACGGGCAAGCTCACGCCGGCCCCGTTGCCCAGGGTACACCACGAGGAGGTGACTGACATGTACCCCGGCTATAACTAACCTAACCTTGTTCTGTCATTTCTTCAAACTTTTCAAGACTTCGACTTGAAAATATGGTTACAATAAATACGTTTTTCACTTTAAATAACCGATTTTAGATAATAGAGTTACAATTAAAAGTGAGGTTAGCGTTTTACATCCCTACAACCTAAAACGATAAAAAATTACATTCACGTAATATTCGGCAATTTTACGTTATGAAGAATAAATGAAATTATTATTCGTCATCAATCATTTAAACGAAGTAAAATTATAATCTGTCTATATTACAGGAAAGTTAATATTCATGACATTTACATCTCTTATTCCACCTAAAAATGCATTTGAATGCTTTTATCCAACGTACTATTTTTAATGTAATAAATAGGCGAACGTGCAATTGGACCATCTGATGGTAAGTGGTCACAACCGCCATTACACATTGGCGCTGGCAGAAATAATAACCATTCCTTCATCACACCAATGGGCCACCAACTTAAGATGCTATGTGCCCTTGCGCCTCTAGTTATACTGGTTCACTCAACCTTCAAACCGGAACAAAACAATACTAAATATTGAGCTTATGAATACTCGTAATAAGATCGTTTTTCAGTCGTAAAAAATACAAACCCTTCAAAATGTTTTTTTTTAAAGTAACATTATAGCTCAAAATAACCGAATTAAAATGCGTTTTTTTTTATAATAGCCATTATATTCTTAAACCGTAATTTATCGCTATTAGACGTGAATACAGTCCTGCAGTCCTGCTCTCCATATTAAATATAAGTCAATAGATATGTTGATATATCTAATCACTCATGCTCTAAACTAGATTTAAATCTTATAAACAATTAACACATCAACCCGTTCACCGAATTACCCATGAACTTATCAATCTAGTAGGACCTACCATCACCCTATCTAAACAGCTGTTAGTGACATTGTATTTTATTATATAAAACAATTTACTTATCCTTTATAAAAGCTTAATGTTGGTTTAGGATTGATCATACCGCAATGTGTATGTGCAGGGCTAATTGGAAAAATTTAAACGATCTTTCGTCGTATAATATTGACCTGAAACTTTTTGAATTATGTTGTATCCCTTTGTAAATCTCATACACACAATATTAATAATCACAAATTGTAATCGAAATAAATCCACAAAATCAATATTATTGGTGTACTACGTATAAAAATGCGTCTGTTTTGTTAATATTTATTCTTCTTGTTTTGGTAGAAATTAAATTTTTGTTATAATTTCCTAAATAAAGTTCTATTTTTCGTACATACGCACGATGTTACTTCAGTGCGCTTAATTTATGAGTAATATTAAGATATCAGCGAATGAATAACATCAAAGTTGATTTTTTCTGTGATTTCTCAATAAGCAGTTGATGAAACACACTTTCATGAAATAAAATATTAGAGGTTTTGAATAATATATGCCTCGGGCCGTAATCGTTTTTCCTTTTGATATTACGATATTTCAATAGTCTTTCTATCAATATTTTTATAAGGAATATTCAATTTCTTTATGATTTACTTCTCTTCCTCGAATATATTTTAAATACATTCAATTTCTTTGTTCCGGTTTGAAGGGTGAGCCAATGTAGCAGGCATAAGGGACATAACAAGTTAGTTCCCGAGATTTGTGGAGCATTGTTGTGATGTAAGGAATGGTTAATATTTATTACAGCGCCATTGTCTATGGGCGGTGGTGACCTTACCATCAGGCAGCCCTAGCGTCTACATATAACATAAAAATGGTACGTCGTGCTGTATACATTGGAGATACCTTTATAGCATTATGATTCTATAAAGCAATGATATTTCCGAAATCTAACTTTAAATATGTTGAACAACAACTGAATAACAACACCGAAGCAGTTCAAGTTTAGTAAAGTTGGATACTTTACTAAACTTGAACTGCTTCGTTAGTCTAGTGACTTGATATATGGCCAAAGACCCCTAGAACCTGGGTTCAAACTCCATGTTGATCTAATAAATAGTTGCAGTAGCAGCGTACCACGGAGAGCACGTGAAGCTGAAGGTCCTGCGCCTGAACTCTTTCCGGTCGCTTCGAATATGGTGTCCGTAGTAAGGGAATAAGAGAGCACTTGTGTTTGCGCAGATACCTGTGATTTTACTTCCGAATTTGACTAGTTTACTTGAGTTTGGCCATCTTGTCTAAAAGCCGTCACCACGACATCATCATCATCATTACTAAAATCAAATAAAGCCCGAAGAGCATGTTTATGATAACCCAGGAGATAAATTAAACAGAGAAACCAAGTAGTTTTTTTTTCCCATTAGCTCTAATATTATAAAAAAAAATATAAAGACTTATGTAAAGTATTTGATCCCAAAACACGACATTCTAATTAAATAATTAAAAAAATATGGAGGTCATTCATTAATTTTTTGTAAATTTAGATCGAGACAAAAATATTTTTCATTTGACGACCTCCGTGGTCGAGTAGTGTGTACACCGGTTTTCATGGGTACGCTGCTCTGAAGTCCCGGATTTGATTCCCGGCCGAGTCTATGTAGAAAAAGTTCATTAATTTTCTATGTTGTCTCGGGTCTGGGTGTTTGTGGTACTTACTTCTGATTTTCCATAAAACAAGTGCTATAGCTACTTACATTGGGATCAGATTATTGTATGTGATGTTGTCCAATATTTATTTATTTATTTATTTGTGACCTCATTTCCGTCATTTCATTACAAAAGTTCATGTTAGAACGAATCTGCTGATTATTAAGTTATCTCTTGCATAGCATCACTAATATTATTATTTAACTTTGTGTGTTTATTTTGTTAATCTCACATATGTATGTAACGCATTAATTAATTAAATATGATTAACGAAGTGGGAAGTAATTTTATGTTCAACGAAGTTGATAACGTATTTTAGTTGCTCCCGAAATATAGAATTTGATGAATTACTACTATAAATACTACTATAAAATATTAATTTTGAAAAACCTACTTCTTAATGGTTCAATGAAAGTCTCTCAAACAAACCTTTGATTGACTTGCTCCCTTAAATATCAATCAGTTCCCATTTAATTAACATCTCTTTGATTTTCGTCTTCAGCACTTTTGACTTTTAAAACTCCAATGAAAATACTTGGTGGTGTTGAAAACTTTGTATTTATTAAATGTCTTTCCAATTGTTTTATAATGGTGATAATTTTAATGAACAATTATTTTTAGACTTTGGAAGACAACTCTGCCTGGAACAAAGGGAAACACGCTTACACGCCATTTTAGTTAATTACAAAATTTCGCTGATAAATTATTACGTTCGTGTAACTGTTCTTAATGATAGCAATACATACGAGTATAAGCACGTAAGCTCACACATACATACATTTCTACACACACAGATCTTAGCCGTGATATATTTAGTTTTACAAATTATCAAAATTTAATTATGTACATTTAATTTATCACCGGTGATATTATTAACCCCCAATTATTAATAATGTATTAATAATTGCTGTTATTGTTGTTTCAGTTTAAATTTTCAGAAAGCTGGTGTAGTTAAAGGCACTAAAGACAACATTCTAGATCTCAAGAATGACAGCGCGTTGATGGTGTTATAAATATATTTCTTACAATGATAATTTCAACAGGTTGTCGTAACTAATTATCAGATGGTCCATTTGTTTTTTGCAATAAATAGAGAAAACAGAAAAATAGTTTATTCAAATAATTTGTATCTCTTTTTCCAACATATTCTGCCGCCAAACAGTAATGCCTAGTATTGTTGTGTACTGAGTAAGCTAGTGGCACTGCAGGCACGAAGGACTTACAATTTAGTCCTAAGGTTGGTGGCACAATGACGTTGTAAGAGATAATTAGTGTTTCCAACTCTGCCAATGTCTGTGGGTGACAGTGACCATGTACCACCAGGTGGACCATTTGCCTATGGGTGGACATATATATATTTATTATTTATTTCTTACTGTAATGGCTTAATGGCTCCGTTAAGAAATTTAGTATATATGTAGAAATACGTTACGACATAGATATATATATATAGATATCTCTATATCCATTTTAATCTATGATATTAATCAAATATTCAACATACCGTCTAAATAAAGCATAACTTTTTGATTTAACCATTGACTATGAATGTTATATTTTAATAATACAGTAAATAATTCATTTAAAATCATTCATAGTGCAAGGATACAAAGACGAGACTGCATCGATTCACTGTCGGCGCAGGCGCCTGTCTTTTAAATCAATGTTACATTGCGTTCCTTCCTTCCGACTCGCATATTCCACCACGCTACTCCAAGCATAAAGAAGGTTTGGAGCATATTTCACCACGCTACTCTAATGCGGGTTGGTGGATTTACATGCGGCAGAATTTCGTCGAAATTAGACACATGCATGTTTCCTCACGATGTTTTCCTTCGCCGCCGAGCACGAGATGAATTATAAACACAAATCAAGGTCATGAAAATTCAGTGGTGCTTGCCTGGGTTTGAACCCGCAATCATCGGTTAAGATGCACGCGTTCTAACCACTGGGCCACCTCAATTCCATATTTGAATATAATTTTAATTTTTCAATTATTAATATTTAAAATTAAATGAAATAATTTAACAGTTCATTGTACGTCAATAGATTTAAAACTTTGTACGTAAGTGCTTACTTAGATCCTTAGCTAAAACAAGGTAAATGCATTATACACTGGTTATTCGTAGTCGGGTAGTACACTAAACGATTTGATTCTCAATGGGGCTTACAGGAAATTACTTCGAGCGGCTAAAAGCGCTAAGTGAGGTGGTAATAAATCTCTTTGATATGTGGTTCTTTGACTTTCGGAACGAAATTGACACGAGAGACATTAAAATATCTAAATTATTTAAATATATGAAATGAAAAGCGGAAAATATTTAGGCAAACAGTAATTCGTTTATTTAAAAAAAATGGCTTATGTTTAAAAGGATTTCGTATGAATTTGACTTCATTTTCAATTTGGATGTTTAGATTTTTTTATGTATGTTCAGGTCTCGTTTCATATTTCATATTGCTATAGCAGAGATGCAAAATTTTTTATTCGAATGAGTTTTATGCCGAAATGTTCCCATTTCATTTTCACAAAGAACCGACGATGAGTTTAGGAGACATACAACAGAAATGTCAGAAAATTACCCGCAAATCAACCGCGATTGCTGCTACATTATAGTAATTGAAGTCGTTTTTTACTTTTTAAAAATCTCTTTTATATCGTAATTTCAGCAAGCATCAATGTTTTTTTTGCTTAGTTTGTATTCAAACCAGAACCTCCTTTCTTAGAGTTGAAGGCAAATACCGCAAGGAAACCTAGTAGAATTTTATATGCCACATACATTCAAGTATGTCACGTCTTTACTATTTGCAGTAGAGCAGCGTGGTGCTGGTTCTTAAGACGAGAGGGAGGCCTTTACTAGCTGGTGTGATTTTTATGAACTGGTACATCTTAAATTGTGTCATCATAGGAAGTTCTGATATTTTATTAATTTCTTTATTTGAAGACAACTTGTATATTCAAATTTTAAGGCTGGCAATATAATTGCCAGATCCTTATTCCTTTTAATGCGGCTACATTTAAATTAAAGCAAGATTATTATTATTAATCGCAAGGAACTTTCAGATTTTAATCGTAACCATACTTTTTTATATGATTATTATTTTTTATATAAAAGATAATAAATGCATACGATATCGCTTTTCATTATTTATTCCGAATATGAAATCTTTGAAATATTACCTGTAACTGTCATAGTGGTGTTTTCACTCACATTTTTCTTCGATTTATTTTATAAATGTGGTAATTAGTGCAGGTGGAAACTAACCTTAAGATGAATAAATTTTCTGGTGCAATTACTGCAAAACTTTCCCGTAGCAGGTGTAGTTTCTAATTTATTTAACGACCTATGTTCATAATCTTATGCGGAACTTTGAGAAAATTTCAAGAATGTCCCTTTATGTCGCCGCAATTAATGCTGTACTTTAATTACTAACCGGAAAATTTTGAGAAACGTTCTTCATTCAAAAAATGATTTAAGTTTACTTTCTTTTAAATCATGCCTTTAATTATTTATAGAAACAATATTCATTTAGTTACATAATATTTCTTCAATCATGACCGAGTCGAATGGTGGCAAGAATGCTAGCTGATTTTTTGCGTTGAATCGCAATTCCAATCCTCAAAAAATTTACCAGCCCTCTTGTCACCAGTGGAGGCAATAAGGCGAGGTGCTATAGATTTATCACGATACCACGAATCACGATAAGATTGTTTATTACACTTAAATCGCAATATATAATATATTGATATTTAATACTTGACCACATAATAATATTTATAATTTAGGTAAATTTGGTGTTAGAATAACTGTAGAGCCATTGTGAAGGAACTAACTAACAACATTCTCCACAAAACGTAATCATAAAATGCCATAAAGTTATAAGTGACATTGACTATAATAATTATATCATTTAACGCAGCCTGGGTATCAACGTAAGTCGGTTTTAAAATGTTCACGAGAGAAATACGATATTATGACATGGATCTTTCCTTGAAGTCATTAATTTTATCTTATTAATGTACTCTGTAATCTAGCAAAAATAATTTCATAGTTTTCTTATTAGTTTGACAATATTCTAGGTACAGGTAAAATAAGATATTGGACAAAAATGGTAACCCGCTGTTATAATATCCTTTAAATCGATTTTTTTTTATGATATCGGAGCAAATGGGCCCCCTGAAGGTAAGTGGTCACCATAGACCATGGCGTTGTAAGAAATATTAACCATTCCTTACATCACCAATGCACCACCAACCTTGGGAACTAAGATGTTACGTCCCTTGTACCTGTAGTTAAAATATATTTATGAACATGATATTAAATTTACTAACGACGAAATTTAATTTCTTAATATTTCGAGATAAACAAATACAATGAAACGTAACAAGGAATCTTCAAAGGGAGATTGACGTAATCACGAAAGGCGAATACTTTATATAAAAGCAAAACAATATTCGTATAATATTTAACTATCTACTGTTTTACGCTTCGCCTCACTAATTGTTGTATAAATAATTGACATTTCCTTTCATCCGTTTTCAAGTCGAAACCATTACTCTGCACAACATACTTTTATAAAATTGTTTCTTTTGAACATCAACGCACATTAAATACTACGGAGAATAAAAGCTTAAATATGGTACATAGGTTTATTTTGTAACGTATTCCCTAAGAAAGGATTTGTGGATATGACAACTTAATGAGGCAATGGGAGGACAAAATGGCAAATAATGATTTTATTTTTGTAATAGGCGGACGAGCGAATTGACCACCTGATTTTAAATAGACACCACCACTCGTAGACACATGTGCTTTAAAAAGTATTAACCGTTCCTTACATCGCCAATGCGCCACCAACCTTGGGAACTAAGATGTTACGTCCCTTGTGCCTGTAGTTACACTGGCTTAAACTGGAACACAATAATACTAAGTATTGCTGTTTGACGGTAGAATACCTGATGAGTGACTGGTACCCAGAGGGGCTTGCATAAAGTGTTCACCAATGTTGTGTGAATTTTATCAATCAATAAGTGTAATTCTTCTTTATTAAATAAAGGAATTTGATTTCAATTTTTGGATTGGATTGGATTCTTAGCATTATTTTAAGATAAGGTCACAGCAAGTGATTTTAATGTTTATTATTATTAGTAAAGATATACGACAATGTACATACTTTATTAATAAAAAAACAACATAGAGCTAATAGCTCCCTCTGATATGTATGTTAATACTAAGTCTACAGAAAATTCACACATAGTTACGTCAATTGAATTTTAATTAATTTTATATTTACACAAAGGAAAAAGAAAAAATCACAAATATTGTCTCCTTCAGTTACAATTATTTAATTTACTTAATAAAAGCAAACAATTTTACAACTATCAACTCATTGGGTTTTTTTTCTGGTGTATTGATTTCCCACTGCCTTGGAAATGTTTGTAGCACTTAAAATCCCCTTAGGCTTTAAGCGTAGACGAATAAGAAGTAGTAGTCAGCAGTAGTCTTAAGTATCCCAGAAATACGAAATATGATGTGACATTCCTTTTGTAGATGAATAGCTTCTAATTATATTATACTTACTCAGACAGACTCTAAACATCAAAATAATATAATTTCATCAATTATTACTTAATAAAAGTTTCGCTACTAAAATCATTATCAGAGGTCATTGACTTATTCCTCTTTCGTTAGCGTTATATGCCGAAATCGTAGCACTAATAAATTGGATTCTATTTCGATCCTACTCTGTAAATAAATTTTAATTAATATTAACCCAACGCTTTAGTTATCAGTACTGAGTCTATGATAATTTACGTGTATGATTTAAACAGTTAAAATATCATTTGCCTTGTATAATAATGATATGAGTATAATTTTAACACTTTTTATTTGTTTTGGGTCGTTTTATTAGTGTTTATATATATATATATATTGTTTTTTTATAATGGGTGGGCCAGTCGTCCATTTCATTTATAATAATTAGTAAAAAACTGTAAAATTGATTTTTTATTTTTTTTATTCATCCCTTAAAATGACTTTATGAACCAGTTTCCAACTGTACAAATGTACGGGTAGTATATGAACATTTTGTTAGATTAAATTGTTTACAGGTAAACACCTTATACATACATAAATGTTTCATACAGTTTAATTAATGTTGATTATAGTAAGGCAAATTGAAGAATATGCTTTTTTAAAATTGAATGTTAGATTTGTTAATAATTACTTTTTTTAAATTCCTTATGACTTTTTTCTTTTTAAAAAATATTTACATTGTAGAAATACATCGATTTATCCTAATAGATGAGGAGACGTTCATATAAATGTTAATGCTTAAGTGAAAAAATAGAAACGAATATAGATAGAACATATGTATACCAGAAAATGTTGCGCGTTTCGCAGAAGGTTTCATATAAAATACTATTAAATAGATAGCTGCGCTTCGCAGTATCACCCGCTTTAAGGTTAGAATATTGACGAGAAAATCTTAAATTCGTATGATTAGCTAAAGTTGATTATAAACCCTCAATAAAATCATAAACAATATTGAAATAATACATTTAACGCTAATAACTAATGAATATAGAAATAAAAAAATATATATATTAATTTCATAGGTATATACAATTTATTTTCAATTATTATTTAAGATGCAACGATGAACATTAACTTTAGTGCCTTGTTGTAATCATATTGCTTTTCTGTAATAATAAATAACCCACACAGCCATATAAAACGTTATTAAATACGATGTGACAAGGGCAAAATCGGATATGGCGGCGGGAATCGGCTTACTCGCGTATCCGAATAAAACGAGTGTTCTAGAAATTGTATATATACGAAATAGACTCACTCCCAAATCTAAAGGAGGTGTAGTAGTTAAGTACAATGCACCTACTATCCAAAATGGGGCCAAGTTCTTCAGCTCCGTGAGATACGCCCGACGTATGATATCGGTGTTAGAGAAGATGCCCTTTTTAACCCAAGTCATTGCAGCTAAGGGGCTTAAAGCAAGCAGCTTTACAGCCAGTAAAGCGGCGTGAGCCATATAGGTCTGTGTAAGCGGTGTCTCCAGCGATATGGTTACTGTTTTCATTTCCATAGCTTACGTAAAAAGCAGTTATTAAATAATCTGTATCTTGTGAATTGTTTCGTGTTATCATATTTTTGTTGGATGTAAGCTTGTATGTATTACGCTTGTTGCAAGCCGTTTATCGAATTCTCTACATTGTAATTTGAATTTGTGATTAATTTGTTATATTTTTTGACACTTTTGAAACGTATTGATGTTGTGTAATGTTACTTCTTTTTGATGTTTAATTTATCCGATTCGGCATATTCAAAGGTCTGTTAACATACAGCCCAAAAATTACTTTTATTTAATATTTTTTTCATAATTCAAGTGTACACATTCTAACATATTAAAATTCTGTAATGCTCTCTTGTCTGTAGGAATGTTTCAAGGGTAGTAAAAAGTAGAATAAAAAATTAGAATATTAGAAGCTGCTTTTTACAGGTTTAGTTGCACAAACATTTTATATTGATTTAGTTGCCGATGTAAAATAGTCTTATTTGATATATTATTAGATTAATCATTTAATATAGTTACTACGTACGCTAAGATTTTTATATAAAAAAGGTAAAAATTACTTTTTAATAGTGTACTTTTGTATAAAACAAGTTTTAAGCTAATTTATTTATTACTTAGTTCAATAAATAATATACCTACCCCTCAACATACACGCTGACTATAGAAATGTTACGGTAACCTACTCACCCAAAAAAAGTGTCCGCAACTTTATTTTTGCTGTAGGGGAAATATTCTAAAAATATCGTTGCTTTGGAAGAAAACCAAGGTAAGTGGGATATTTAACAACTAAAACTCCTACGATGACTCAAATACGCACTTTTTTCCGTAATATTCGAGCATGCTTAGTTCTGTGGCCACAGTTCCAGTAAATTTCATAAGACTGACTTTTACAAATAAAGATTTATTATGTATTATTTATTATTTCAATCCGCTGCTCCCTTTCGTGCCGCGCTCGTTTTCGCGCTGCGCAGTCAACCGCAGTGGCTTCCCATCCTCACTCCTAGTACAAGCTTAACGCTTATGCTTATGCGGGTAAGATAGAATTATTAGTAATCCATTGAACAGGCGTTGCTGATATTCCTTAAAACAAATATGAATACTTAACACGTATCTTACTGGAAATAAGACTGATAGAGTTTTTTGTCGGTCTTGTCAGTATCATCGATATTACAATCCACTGGCAACTCTACTGACATGTACAATATCGTTTTACAAGTGTCAATGAGAATCCATTTAAATATAGATTTTCATAAAAATAACCACTAATATACTTTATTTTTTTATCAGAACATGCTATATCTACCGAGTAAGTCCTTATATATAGTATATGTAAATATAGAAAGCTATTTATACTATATACATATCATAGAAATCTAATGAAAATGAGCTTTACCGTATTTTTTACTATCAAACAAAGGCGGTATATATACGCATAGTTCAAGAACAGCAGCATGCAATAATTTACGTTAAATATACTATACATAGAATATGAGAATCGTTAAAACAAAAGACATCGTTAGTTCTGCCGTACTTGGCTTGGCCGTACTTGCGGATCCGTTCCTTTGAAAATGCTTAGAATAAATATTACATATCGGTGCACTCGTACTATAAGTCCTTTACAAACCCTTTAACATGTAAATTCAACTAAGTGCAGTCGTATTTATGCGTATACAATCTATTTAATATGAGAGAATAATTATTAAAGTAGATAATAATAATTGTTATATGATAATTATATTGTTTTATTTGATTTTAATTTTAAAATTTTAAAAGTATAAAGAGTTATATGAATCTTAGATAAACTATGAACAATTTGAATTGGATAAGATTAGCAATCAAGTTTTAATAACGAGGTTTATGTTCACTTCAGTGTTATAGATTTTCATTATTATTAAAAGGCAACATTGCACACATAGACAAAGATAGATTATATGAAATTGCAGGTTCTGTTATAATCTTTTGGCTTTAAGCTACCATTCCTTGGACAAAACATTTGGTTAGTGGGAGATTTAAAAAAAATAAAATTCTTCGCATTTATCCTTAAACGTATCATGTTAAATGATTAAATTGTGTAAAAAACTTTATAATAATAATATATACTTTATTTATATTAAACTTACTCCATTTAAATTCAAATTCAAATAAACGAATCATTTATGTGAATATAATAATCATATTGCCGCTCTATACGTATATACCACCCAACCACCCATGTAACTGGTGATAGAAAATGATAAAAAGAAAGCGGCTTCCACTAAGGCTTTTGGTAACTTCACAATATATCCAAGAGCCGCTACCGATCTCGCAGCAACGTATGCCCTTAAAAGCGTTAAAGCCGTTTGCTCGTCTGGCGATGTGGTCAAGTAAAGAGCGGCGACCAACCAAAAAGGCGTCAAATTCTTCAAATCACTAATATTCGCACGTTGTACTTTTTGCGGTTGACACACTATTGCCGCTAAAGGAGCTAAAGCGAGCAATTTCAATGCTAGGATAGCTGAATATAAGAAGTAGCTCTGCATGAGGCCAGAACAAGGTGTAGCGCAAGTCATGATTCTAGAAAATATTATAACGATTATTTTTGGTTATATATTCACTGACAAAACTGACAGATAATAGAACTGATTGAAGTTTCGGGTCTATTTTTTTTTATTAGAGATTGTATGTTGAAAAGGTTTGGTCTCGTTGACGGTATATTGTTTGATTTTTTTTTAACGTGAAATTTAATTTCATACTGTAAATAAAAATATCGCTTGCAATTCCATTCAGATATATTTTTCTATGAAAATATTGGAATAAATAATATCGTAGTATAATTTCCGAACATATGATACTCTGAAATGTATAGCAATAAAACCTACAAAATATTACGTATATATAAGTTCGTTTATTTGTAATTCCATTACGCCCAAGCGGTGGGATTTAAATAAGACATTGGATACTATTTTCAATTATTAAATCCCTAAAAATTTATTCAAACGTTACATCATAAAATTTGCGGGAAACAAGGGGAAAGATAAATACGATAATTATATAAAATCCACAACGGATGGAATACAAACACAGATTGCGGATCAAACCATGAATACCTAACGAATTGAACTTACCTATTTTTTCGTACAAATGTATTTTACAATTTCTCATTTATTTTACGATTCCCAGTCTCCCTGAATGGCCTTTAAATTGATTCCAAATGACTTTTGATACTGTTAAACCGTTGTTACCAAGGCTATCTGTGTAAAGGCAATTTGAACTTTAGTTATTAACGATGGTTATTTTACAGATATCATTTTATACATATATTCTGTAATATAATTTAATTTTAGAACAAAGATCATTTAAAACGTTCGTTTTTTTTTTTCAATCGATTGTTTGGCAAACATCTAAACAAATAAGGTTTCTCATTTATAATAATTACATTATGGTTAATTTATTTCTTAGTTTAGATAATGATATTACCTTATGTATCCATACTGAGAAAATTAAAAGTGAATTGGTTGTTCATTATTTCGATCTTAAATAATAAGATAATATTGACGTAATTATGAAACATGATTTAACGCTAACGATCTAACTAAAAGTAGACAATAATTGCTATTGAAGCAAGTCCCTTATATTTAATGAATTATTAGATCACAATAAAAAGGAGACAAGATAAACAAGGAAAGGAATGTAAGGATCTTAAATAAAGAAATGAGTTTACATTTATCGAAAGGTCCACTTGTTTTACATGTTTGTGTTTATATTTCATCCTATGCTTTGCGGTAAAGGAAACCGCCTGTGTGTCGGATGTAACTATGTCAAAGGTGTATCTAATAAGGATTAACATTGTGCGTGTAACTATTGTAAATTTACATACACGGATTTACAACAGCTATTGTTTTTTATGCAACAGACATTTGTCTCTTCAACCGTAAAGCAGTTTGTATGGAGTGATTTCAAATGAACTTTTAGATCATAATATATTTCTTTGTAAATTTGAAAAAAGAATATATGTGAATCAAAATCAATTAGATTTGATAGCCGAAGTACTGGCTGAAGTTATACGTTTATTATTCCTTTGAAATAAAGTAGCACTTTATTATTCAGTGCTTTCGTATTCTATTCTCGTAATCTGTCGTCCGTGTATTTTAATTGGAATCGTTAGATTTCGGTTTTTTCGATGAGAAAAATAAAATATTTCTCATTTATTTACGAAATCATGTTCTCAGATTCAACAGACTTCATATAAAATTATTTCTATAGGGTTCGAATAAGATAAATTTAATTGAGATGTAAGTGATTATTATTTTGTCAGGTGAGAAATAATATTGTTAAGAAAACTGACGGTTAAAAATGAATTATCAATTGTGGGATTCAAATATGTATAATTCCGCGTCTGAACTGAACTTTGTCGATTAGTCAATATAAATCTTTTGTTAAAAAATATTTAATTATACATGCGGGATATTACTTAACACAAAGTTATATAGTTTGACATCTATATAATTAATCTTATGTTAAATGCTTTAACAAACGCATACTCATTAAACCAAAACAAACTTGTTAAGTACAATGATGTATCTACGTAGTAAATTACATTACCGAAAATGGATTGAATTTCGATTACCTTATCATTTAAAGTAATACTACTGAGATCAGCTAAATAAGCGCGTTTTATTTGAGGTTACTATTTGTAGTCTAGGTCGACTGAAGGATTAGACCGATTCTAATTACGGGTCCAGTGTGTACTTAATGGTAATTAGGGTCATACTAAGTCATAATGGATATCCGATGTAACATTAACCGCTAAGCTTGACTGGAGACATTAAAGATTGCTTAAATCATCAGAAACATATTATCAGCGGCTTAAATTAAATATACCATCAGTATTAATAGGTTTTTATAGTATTACGATTATTATTAGTTAAATCTCTGATAATAATAATGAGCATATTAACCAGATATTGATCATAATAATTTTCATTAATATCTAATACCTCAAAACGTGTTCATGATTTCAATCGCATTGAACGACTTACCATAAATCTGTCCATTATTGCTCAGGTACTTTATTCAAGAAACGATTCCTTTTGTTTGCAGATAGTAAAATTGTCAATGAAGCGTAACTTAAAAGCTAACATAAGTTAATTACATGCGGATCAATATCGAAATGATAATGTCCTTTAGATCTGTTTCGGACACGAAGCTTGATATGAGCTTGTATTTTTACTAGAATTTACCAGTGGCATAGATCCTTTTGTAGTTTCTGGTAGTTAATATCTAAAAACTTTTATTTTATTCAATGGTAGACGGACGGTCAAATCTACTGATAGTAAATAGTCACCGTAAGAAATATTTAGTGCACCACCAATTTTGTTCCGTGAACCTGTAGTTATACTGATTCACTCACCCTTCAAACCGAACCACGAGAGTACCAAGTAATGCTATTTGGCGGAAAAATATTTGGTGGTACTTACACAACAGGTGCATAAACCAAAATACCTTGATAGATGTCATCTTTTTATAATATTAGTAGGTATAAGATTTGCGGGTAATGTCGATCGACATAGAGTTAACACAAATAGAGTTTGTATCGGCGACAAACTAATTTTATGCGCCATTACCTACTCGTTTAGATAAACCGTTTCGGATATATCTGTCAGAAATGTTGATTCCAGCTGAAAATATCAATAAGATTATTTATTATAATTAAGAAACAAAATGGATATTTATTAGTCCTCAAAACACAGACACTCACACACACACATTTTATTGTAAATTTATTAGCAGAATACTTTGTAGCGATATTTTCTAGACGATTTATGAATAGACTGTTGTAAAATATATGTTAAATTAAATTTAATTCTCATTTACATACAAAAGAGTGCTAATTAATACCACTAAAAGTATACAATTATTGCAATATAAAAGTATACCAATTTTGTTGAATGGATACGAACCTGTGATCATAAACGACCAACATAATTCAAAACTGCGAATAATAATCAAACCGCTTAGTAACGGTTACAATATTATGGGCAGAATTAAGTATTAAAATGAAAAGTATAGAAAATTAAACAAGTATTTTTGTTAAAACTTCGTACTTTTGAAAGTTATTTAATTATTTGCAATGTGAATAATGTCTAGTCGTTCGCACGCTCTGTCGCGTGACTATACCGCCCTTGATTATGATTTACGTGTTAGCAAATATGAATTAGGAAAGTTAGATATGTTACTAATCATGTCTAGATCGACTGGTAATTCGATACCTACTAAAACTTTAATTAAATGTTATTCAATCATGTCAAAGTCAACGGATCCAAAATTAACAATAAAAATATACATATAAATTTTTTTTCAGTATTATGTTCACTATTTGTGATCAAATAAAAACAAATAAATCATTGCGCAGTTTTTTTATTTTTATAATATAGGCAGGTGGTTGAGGAAATGGGTCACCTGATGGTAAGTGGTCACCACCAAATTATAAAACATTAACAGATAAACTTAAAGAACTTGAGGAAGAAGAAATATAATTTAAATGTATAAAACCAATGATTAATTTGACTTTATATAATAGGTTTTTATTACGTTGATATTCTATTAGCCTTCGCACTGATCTGAGCAACTTTTACTCTCGCTGTCGAATGCTGATATTTTAATGGAACGTAAATGTTAGTTCTAGTAATTGTTCCATTATCAATAATTCAATCTTCCCCGTTATATACGTATAATTTAGTATTCTTCAAATCGAAATGAATAAATATATAGATATAACCCTGAATGATTTATCCTTATCGGATTTCAGAGTGAAACATTGTAGTTTTTTCACACTTCGTCTCCGCTTACATATTTTTATGATTGTTATAATATTTCTGTTTTAAGTCAAATATTTATCTCACATTGAACAAATCATTAGGATGAAAATATTTTAATAATATTTTCAAAAGTCATATTTTCGAACCAGTGTTAGTTTTACATTTAATTTAATACTTATAATATTATAATTCTTTTCGTCGAGATATTAAGTTTTCTCTAAGAATAGCAATTCTTGTAAGGGATTATCTTAATATACATTTTAGAGGATTAAAGGTCTGACTGATACAGCTCATTTAAAGTGTAAGGACAACCAGAAGTAGAAAGTAATTGTATTTTAGACTAGCCCTCCGCTCTTAGCGATAATTATGGTTCTGACATTGGAAATTATACTTACTTATACTTACATACTTTTTAAAATGTTATGTTACTGTTTGTTACTACACAGAACAATAACAATGCAACTGAAATAAAAATTAAAAAAAAATGTATGAAAATAAACTAGAGGTATAAAACGAGCTATCTTTCTAACTAAAACCTAATATGAACAAATATAAATAACATGAGGGTACCATTAAAGCAATAAATTATTAGAATATTTTATGTTAATTTAAAACTAAACATGAATTGAGGTTTTTCGTGACATATAATTTGTTTTTATAATATAAGATTATTATAAAATAATATACATTTCCCGTATCTGATTTTCTTAACAATATCATCAACAAATACTCAAAAAAGATTAGGGCCCAAAAGGTAACCTTGAGGTAGTAACTGACTAATGAGTACTTGACGGTGTACCGATTACTCAATACAGCTATTTTATAGCTTCACTACCTTTCAAACGATAATTATAAATACTTAATGGTGTTCTGTTCCGATTCGAAGATGAAAAAATACTATCCTAGGTCTCATAATTATAATTCGCGGTGCGTTGATTGTATAAAGCTTAGCTAAAATTCCAAACAGTGCGACTTTGTCTGGCGCAGGCGGAAGTGGTTCCTTATCCTTTATATGAATGATTTACAATTAGTTAACGTTTGTGTTTGTTTAAAATATTTATTTACGCTTTAATTTTTATATACTATGTTAATACAGTTAATTGATTTGCATAACTTAAAAGTTTAGATTATTTAATAACTTTAAATAATCTAAACTAAACTTTTAAGTACTAGCTTAAGCCTTGACTGACTTGACTTCGTACAATTTTGTTCTAGTATAAAGGTTGAGTGAACGTTAAGTGAATGTAATTACAGACAAGAGCTTTGATCCCTTGGTTGGCTGGTAAAATAGTTAATTACTCACACTATGTGAGATTTTATGCGCATGTGGTGACTTTGCTGGTAGCTGACTGATTGCTTGTTCGAATTTTCAACGATGAATTAGAAATAGTTCAGTACACCTGCAGCAATGAACTTCATTAAAAACAAGAACCTTTCATTTGAATATGATTAGATTGGATTTGTATTTAAACAACAACATAGATATATTTTTCTAAAGCCCTCCAATAGACACAAGCAATTCTTATTATTTCAGCGTGTTGTGTTTTGTTTTACAGTGCGTGTAATGTATTAGTTTGCGTGTTGTGTGGATTGGCATTTAAATATAAAAAAATGGTCAAGTTATTGACGGGTTTATACAATATGAGTCTTTTAAAAAAATGGGGCCCATAAAGTCTTTTATAATAAAATACTTATATAATATAATATTTTAAATAATAAGTATTTTAAAGTAATAAAAAGTACATTTGTATTTCTTATAACGTAAATAAAAATTTACATTATAATAAAATTTGATGCGATGCGATGTTCTGATGTTATAGTAATACTTATATGTCAAATTTTCTATTTTTCGCAAAAAAAATGTATATAAAGAGATTTTGTATCTTTTTTGCCATATTTGACTACTTAAATTATGACTAGTTCACCCAGTATGGCATTTAGTTTGATTGAGATTATTAACTCGCCTCTTACCGCGCCTAATGACGCTGTGAGGCCGTTAGAGGGATTACGAAAGGCTATAATACACAGGCTAAAATAAAATAATATCTATATGAATTAAACTTTTTTTATCTTGGAAAATTAGGACAGACAAACAAATAGACAAGAAAGTATTCGGTTTTTTAACGGTTGTACGACACCCTAAAAACGCTTAGCTTCAGTGTATTGTGGTTAATGTAATGACTTGGGTCCCTCGGGCACTGTTTTTATGGCAACACTTGTTATTAATTTAAAGTCGTTTATTGTCTTAATATTTCATAGGGGAATAAAACATTATATTTTTTATGTTTTAATAGAATTGTAAAAAAAAACATGAATAATAATGACATAATTGTAATTAGTTTTGTATAAAAGATGGTTTTAAAATTTTTACATGTATCCAAGATAGTTTTGAAGGCCAAACGAGAACGAGAAAATCAATATGACCGACCGCATCGAAACTATACACTATGAGGGGTTCTATTTGCTTTGTATGATTCCATAAAAACCAAAAAATCTTGCTGCCCTGATTGTACTGCTTGCAATTAATTATCGCTAGCTTTATTCTTAGAAACATAATTGAGATATTTTTTATGAATAAAAATAAATATAGGACAACATCACGTACATTACTCTGATCCCAATGTAAGTAGCTAAAGCACTTGTGTTATGGAAAATCAGAAGTAACGATGGTACCACAAACACCCAGACAATATAGAAAGCTAATGAACTTTTTCTACATCGACACGGCCGAGAATCGAACCCGGGACCTCGGAATGGTGTACCCATGAAAACCGGTGTACACATTACTCGACCACGGAGGTCGTCAAATGAAATTTCAAAGAAAAGTTGTTTTTTTAGGGCTAAATTACATTTGTCATTCTATTTTTTTTTACAAAAACGTAAAAAAAAGAGAAATACGACAATTTCTGATGTTTCAGAAGCAAAATATTTATTCTGAAATACTATATAATTTAATTATAACTCACTAAATAGATAATAAGGCTTCTGTTTAATGTTATTAAAATAATTTTATATATTTTGAATAAAATAAAATTTAGCAAGTTCGTTCAAACTAAAATATAAATACAAATAATTTAATGTTTCTTTTACCATTTGCTCATTTTTATTCTCTTTGAGAGAAACATATTACGTCCAAAAGTGTTTTAATTTTAAATAGGAACAAATCGACGTTTTACCATGTTGACCCCTTGATAAATGACGGTTGAGAAATTTTGGGGCTAAATTTATTCGATGTTTAATTTCCACCAGTAAAGAAACAAATGATGCCGATTGTTACATTTTTCGTAAACTCGGAGGTTCTTTGTTATTATTATAACACTTGGACCTTTAAGTAATAGTGCAAAAACTTTTATAATACATACATACATTCGGTTTTCTTGCCTCTAATTTGTGTGATATATATTTATATTATAAATTAAAAGTTATATCCAGTCGTTTTTTTATTACAACAAATCGACTCAGATTATCAAATATCGTAAACTGATGTACATATATAAAAGTATTTGATTTAAATTCTTACCTTTTTGTAATATACGTGTTAATTATATGGCTCCAATCAACATCTTATATTTTATGAAGAAAATCATCTTACTATCTCAGTAACTAAACCACGTTTGCGTTTTTAATGCAACCGTCAAAACCGCTAACGATAGTTGTGCTAAGTAAGATGGATTAAAGTCGCAACCCGAGATTTAATTATGGCCCCTAGAACACAGTGGTGGCTCTGTTTTTATGGCCATTTTCAAGTTATAATCACTTTTAGAGTTGCTCGGAGTAGTCTCGGCCTTCCGGATGAAGAGGGTAGTTACATCATCGTTGGTATCTGTATCATCTGTAAATGTTCATTGAAGCCCATAGTGTAAGTAATTCTTATGGAAATTTACTCTAAAAGTGTTATTTCATTTTGAAGTTATATATTAGTTACATATGGGAATGTTTGAATTAGTTATGATATTTTTGATTATAAATATCTGTAAATGTTCATTGAAGCCCATAGTGTAAGTAATTCTTATGGAAATTTACTCTAAAAGTGTTATTTCATTTTGAAGTTATATATTAGTTACATATGGGAATGTTTGAATTAGTTATGATATTTTTGATTATAAATATTGTAAAATAAGTAGACAGCAAATGTGCCACCTTGTAGTGAGTGATCAATCTGGCCCTTAGACATTCAAATCGAGACTCAACAATGCTTAGTATTGCGGTTTACCGGTAGTATATGTGATGAGCGGATACTACCTATATAAGTTGAGCGGAAGATACCAATAAAATATATTTTACTGCCAAAGATAAATAGGACTGTCGTTACCGAATTTGGTATAAACATTTTTAAGAGCTAGAAATCTTCCTTACAAACTTTTGACTTTATAGTCTGCAAACGGTCTCATATACGGCGATTTTATCTAAACCCTTGTGATATATAAAACTTTATTTCATGTATATATATAAATAAAAGCGGCCAAGTGCGAGTGGGACTCGTCCATAGTATAAAAGTTCTTGTAGTTCGTTGTAACTATTGAATGAAAGATAAAATGCGGTTTACGATTTATGACGTATTAAAATTTATTAAGTTTGCATGGTATCGTACATCATATATATTTTTTAAGTTTTATTACACACATTTTACCATTTTGGAGTGTCTCTCGCGCAAACTATTCAGTTTAGAAAAAAAAATGATACTAGAAACCTCAATATCATTTTAAAGACCTATCCATAGACACACCACACGTATGGGTTTGATGAAAAAAAATTTTTGAGATTCAGTTCTAAGTATGGGGAAACCCCAAAATTTATTGTTTTTTTTAAATTTTTGTGTGAAGATCTTAATGCGGTTCACAGAATACATCTACTTACCAAGTTTCAACAGTATAGTTCTTATAGTTTCGGAAAAAAGTGCTTGTGACATACGGACGGACAGACAGAGAGACAGACAGACAAACATGGCTAATCTATAAGGGTCCGTTTTTTGCCATTTGGCTACGGAACCCCAAAAATGGATGTTGGTATATTACGGCACCGCTCGACCGATCACATGGTGCATACGGAGACAGTTTTTATCAGATCAATCAGATCAGTTTCGAAATTAGTTACTTTATTGCCACAACGCGCTGTGGTCAAATATCGTGATAATCATTATGGGAATTTCGCTGTTTTTCTGTTTTTCCCACAACGCGTCATGTACGTTTTTATAAAAGTCATAACAGGAATTTTGCGATGGGAATATTTTACAGTATATTTTACTGTATTTTCGCTCAAAGAGCGTTTTTGTTCTTTGATACGCTCAAATACACAACAGGAATACGTCTACCGGTTTTAACTAGTCTAATATTTACTTGATGACAGGCTTTATGGAGACTCGAGTACCCACTCGACCTACAACCCATAAATCAGGTATTCCTTGGCCAAGCAGCAATACTTAGTTATTTTTTTTTAATTATTTTTATTTCTCCGACATGGTATCCGTGCCGTTGTTCTGTCCCATTATTTTCAATTGTTTTGTTATTTTAAATCACTGGGCCTGCATTTTACTGCCACGCAGCATCATAAAACTTAGTATTGTGGCGTCCCATTTTAAAGGGTTAGTGAAGGTAATTACAGGCACAGGGGACATAAAATATTAGTTTCCATGGTCGGTGATAAGGAATCGTTGTTATTTCTTTCAGCGCCAATGGCTCTGGGCGATGATGTTCTCTTACCATCAGGTTACTCATTTGCTCGTCGGCCAACTTTTATTATAAATATCTATATTACATTTAATATGTCAATTTACTACATTAATATAAAGATCGAAACTAAAAATAATTACTAAATACTAAATTACTGATAAATTCATTATCGCGACGAAAGTTGACGGGAATGCTTGCAGCAGTTCTATATTAGATTGCGAATCTGATGTATTATGTTTCGATATACATTTTTAAATCCGTTCAGTTCAGGCGTTAAAGTGTCTTGATGGATTATCAGTAGCCGCGCCCTTAAAGTTTTGACACATTTTGGTGATTGGATTTTAGTACGAAGTAATACATTTACAAACCCGAAGCGAAAATAATTTTGTAGTTAAATTGCAACATCGATATGCAGTGTTCATACAGAGTAATGATAAGAGATGGGGGACTCAATATGAGAATGTATAATATGGTAAAAAGTGATGAGTTCAATAAATAGATAAACATTACAGATTACATTTTTGTAAGGAGGACAGTCGGAATCTTGTAACTAAGTCTGTTTGAATATCAACAAGATTAATTCAATGTATTTAATATGTAATTATATAAGTAGAAGGCCTAGTAACTAGACCAGATGACGCTACCATACTCCAAAATATTTCTGATTAGAGAGCAATAAAGAAAAATAATCAGTTTTAGGGCGAATTCTAACAAAGAAATGAATGTTTAATATTTTATGTTTATTAATAATTAATATCAAAATGTATTTCCATTATGAGTATGAAAAATATTTTAACTCATTGTTCCCAGGTTTTCTCTTTTATTTTAAGTGCTTAAAACAAACAAACTTCTGCGGCAGCCCAAATGCAACAAATATCATCTGTGACATTCTGAAACAAAGCTAGCTTACCCAGAGAACATTTTACTTTTAAAATAAATTTAGTGTTATTAGATCTAATTTTTAGTGCAATGCTGTACGTTTTTGTAAGAAAAAAATAAAGTATTCTGAAATGCATATTTCTATTCGACGGAATTAGCCGTGACGTCACGCACGTATGCACATTTTTAGATCTGTGTTCGAATTATTTAAATTATTAAGACGCTGTATTATAAATATTTATTTTTGTTTCTTTTTATTATATAATCGATGAAACTTTAGTGTACCTACTCAGTAAAAAAAATATAAATTTTGTGTTCTCATTAAAATAATTTAGTATGATGTTAAATTCGACGATTTTACTATTTTAATTGAATTCATAATTTTCAGAAATAAGTACCAAAAACTATTCAAACTTTGGCGTAGACAGTATTTACATCAAATTTTTGTGTATCTGACAATGTAGTCATACTAATGTTTTTGAATTATCCTCCTGATTTGATAACTACCAAATTTTTTTTAAAATAAAGAATTATTTTATGAGCCAGGTATTATTGTAACAAAAATATATTAACTATTTACAATAAAAAAATGTATATATAAGGACTTAATGTCAAAAATTCTTATGTAAATAAAGATTTAGTATATCAATGTATAACATTTCAATATGAAAATTTAAATATTATTTATAGAATGTAACTAATACTAAACAGTATTGGTGTTTCAATATTAGCCACGGTGAGAACACGGGTACTGCTAGTTTGTAAACTATTTATTATTAAGTGAACTTCGAGGAATAGTGTAATGTTTGGAATGTTGTATATGATAGTACTTTAATACCAGATATTTGCCAGTTCTTAAATTAATACGAGTAACATTACAAGAATTGAACTTCGACGCAGTAGCCAGTTGTACTGTCTTATAAAAAAATTAAATGCTTTATGAATAACCAGCAATTAATATAGTACAATTTAAAGTATATTTACGACGATAAAATAAATGGAATGGTTTTGAATTAAACATTACATTTTTGTTAATATTGGTTTATTTTGTTTTCTTTAAATTTATTATAATAAGTTATAATAAATTTAAAGAAAACAAATATAATATAATATATAAATTAAATATCATATTAAGATATGATATTTAATTTATATATTAAAGTAAAATAACATGAAATTCACGCATGTCACGTCAGTAGTAAATTTAAAGTGAGTAAATATGAAGGGTATTATATATTGGTCTTATATACTTCTCCAAAACATACTGCCCCTTCTAATATACATTTTATCTATATTGATTACGTAGTTGTTTTTAGTAAGGTATTGCAAAAATGGCACCACTCAATAGTATAGTAGTGTAATAAAATATTGTATACAAAATCTATTTCAGTTTCACTTTGAATTTGTGTTAGGAATACTTGCACGCCGAACCGCTTGGAAAAACGGTATTATACAATGGAAATTCGATGTATCAAAACTCGGTCACCTGGATTATTTTGTGTATGAATGTTTATTTTAAGATATCTTGCAGTGACTTTATAAAGGTTATTTGTATCAGATTTTAATTTATTTTGGAGACCATTAAGAGTAACATACAATAGTGAATGTACGTATTATTATAATTAATAATTAAATATTATAATGCTGAAGTTTCTTTGATTGTTTTAACCATCTAATCTCGTGATTTGTCACTTGGTTCTAAATTACTGCCGACAAAGAACACAACGCTTACTAATAAAAGTGATAAGCAAATTTCAATTCTTATAAGAATCAAATTTAGTAGATATTAGAAATGAAAATAAAATAAACTATCGATTTTAAATAAAACAAAAAATCATTCTAACGTTAAAATAAATTAATTGGGTCTTTGAAAATGATTAAAACATTTAAAATTATGTATACCAGTTATAACAATGTCGAATAATGTTGAAAGAGACTTAGAATATAAATAATGCTGATCTCTTGAAGATATATCTTCCAGCCTCAGATTATTATTTATATACACTGTGTGTATGTCGCGCTACTAAACTAACTAAAACAAAAGAGCAAACTTTTTTATCTTGGTGTGCGTGATAGCTACTTTCGGTGCTTGGCAAACGTCATACAATTTTACTAGTGTGCGTGAACTTAGTGAAAGAGAAGGCAGAAGTATATTATGAACTTAAATCATTCCATTTGCTTCAATGAAACCGCAGACAGGAAATTTTAGGTCAGTCAACGGGAAATTGCCTTTTCGATACAAAATAAACAAAATGATATTAGAATAACTGAATAGTTCTGGTCCATTATTGTTCCTGGTCGTAGTATTAGCAGAATGAATATTGTATGATCCGTGCGGCATGTTGTTTGTATGTAAATGTTTGCTGAAATCGTCCATTTGTTTTCCTCAAAGTTATAAGATATTTGTTTAAATTTGTTTATCGTTGTGAATTCAAATTTTATTGCAAAAAGCCTTTAACTGCAAACTATCTATAATAATACCAACTTAATATACGTACAGAAAAAATAGATTTATATCAATTTCAATCAATATCAGACTTTATTGTATCAATTAATCTTCAAAAAGTATTAATTATTACACACCGTCTTCTCTTAGTTTTATAGTAGGAGAGCTCCGAGCTTGGTCTAGGCATTACCGATATAAGACTTATTGGATTTAGAAAAGTAGAAATAGATTTTATAATGATTATAAGCTTAATCTAATGCGCTTGACTATTTCTGACGATTTTTTTACTATTCTAACTTAAACGCTGACCCCTAACGTTACATAAAGACAGGATATAAGGAATCATCCCTCATTTACCGAGACGAGTGTATGGGACATCGTATAGTAAATGGTCACCATTGTTCATAGACAATGGCTGTAAGAAATATTAACCATTTTCTACATCGCCAATGTGCCACCAACCTTGGGAACTAAGATGTTATGTCCCTTGTGCCTGTAGTCACCCTGGCTCACTCACCCTTCAAACCGGAACACAACAATACTGAGTATGTGAGTGCTGTTTGGCAGAGAGTATTTATGCGTTCGAGTAAAACTTAAAATCCCCTCATGGACTCGTGTACTATAAAGAGGTAGATTCAGCTCTCATGATACGTGATACGTGATTAGAAAAGTTAGACAATTAATTAATATTGATACTGTTCGATTGTTATGTTGCTATTTTCATAGTACTTTCGATGTGTATATAAAAACTTTTTTTTTTGTAATTTTGACTACTTGGCCCCATTGGAATTTTTCTTACAAAAAAACTTATAATAAAACATGATTTGAATTGTGATTTTTTATTTCGTAATTATTATTTTGAAGTAATTATAAAACTTGACAGTAAAGAGTTTCTATAGCCTCGAAGTTGTCTCATTAATTATGGTTACAATTAGAAAAGTTACGGAAATGGACTGAAGTTTAAATTATTAATTTCTTGTTGTTTCGCTTTGATAAATATTATGTTATTTTGCAGCATGATCGTTTTACACGAGCGCAAAAGGAACCAACCAATATTGTAGTGTATTTAGGTTATTGGGTATAAAGAAACGTTAATTATTGTCGTTTATAATTCTCTTCAAAATTGAATTACGTACGAACGTAATCATGTCTTCTTCTTTGTGTCTATGAATGGGCTGTGCCTTGAAGTTAGTAAATGTAACGAACGATTATTCTTCTCGTATTTTACAAAGAATATTACCAATCGCATGCCTCGATTCAGTCGCGTGAAAACAAGGTAGCGCTCCGACGAAGAAAAGTGTCGTCGAGAGTATGAGCCCGGATTTCGAAGTAACAACGCCCCTTTAATTCTAATACAGTCAACTTAACTCTTATATATTAATATTTATATAATTATCAAGACTCATTTATTTCAGCTCTCAAAAATTGGTTACAGCAAAGTCCGCACAAATCCTGTGTCAGCAAAATGTTGTACGAATTAATAATTTATATCAATATAAAAGTTTCTAGAATCTTAAAATTCTCGCAGTTTCTTCCAGGTTCGACTACGTGATGTAGCAAAATATCACTAAATATGGTTGTGACGACAACCAGTAGATGTGAACACAACCAAATATATTATTATCGGATAAAATATTTAAAGGAATCCAATGAATAAATCCAATTTCGTTGATGAAATGAGTACCTTTCTTATTATTATTAAAATAGCAATATATAATTTAAGGAGATATATTACAGTACAAACGCAAAGCAAACAACAGAGGAATAAATAAATATAAATAATAAATATTGCACAACATCACATACATTACTCTGATCCCAATGTAAGTAGCTAAAGCACTTGTGTTATGGAAATTAGAAGTAACGACGGTACCACATACACCCAGACCCAAGACAATATAGAAAATTAATGAACTTATTCTACATCGACTCGGCCGGGACTCGAACCCGGGACCTCGGAGTGGCGTACCCATGAAAACCGGTGTACACCTTACTCAACTACGGAGGTTATCAAAATAGATAGAGAGCGGTGGCAAAGAAGGTCTTAGCAGCTTAAGAGGCGTCATGAAGTTTGCCGTCACGGTATACAAGTCGCGCGTACTAATATATGTATGTATAAATCACATAAATTTATATTTGTGACAAAATTTTCTAATAAATTTACAAATACAAATCTTTCCCTGTTTTGAAGTAATTTTACCAACGGATACTTTGGCCGTTTACCGAGAAAACTTTACCTTAGATGCGTAAAGCGATCTCTTTTGCAAGGCAAATGTTGCACGAGTCGGAACGTTGGGTGCTGGATAATCTTCTAACGGTGAACCTAATTTGTGTATTTTATGCAAAATGGAGTATGGCTTTTAGACGCTTGAAATTGCGTGTTTTCTTACTTATAAAACTTATTAAGAGACTGGAATGAAACGAAATATTATATGCGTACAGTCGAGATATCAAGCTTTATATGGTTCTTATTTCAAAGTAATGTTTATCTAGCAGTACCAATTTAAGCTATACTAACATGTACTTATTTGTTAGAATACTTCTTACAAATCGTACTTGTTTTTTTATATTTGAAAATTCAGATGCGTTCACTTTGGTAGACTACAGAAACTGCAGTCGATATGGCGGCCTAGCCGGTGCGGTTGATAATTGAAGCAATTGAATTGCAATAAACTTTGACTTGAAAAACATAACAAAAATTATATATTTTATCCTTATTTGATATTCATTGTCCCGTGTTGGGTTAATATAATTTATTGATATTTTGCCAGAGTTTGCGGAATGTTGATAGCGATACTGCCCCGTGCCTCAGAAAATACGTGAAACCGTTATTTTTGCGCAAAATCTCTTTGGTCATGATCAATGATGGGATGCCAATATGGAAGTAAACAATTAGCGAGCATATCTTTGCAGGCATACTGGTTCAATATAATATCTAGAGTGGAGTTTTTGGCTGGTAGACAATGGCTGCTGAGCTTAATTTAGGAAGGAGACGGGAGGAGACCTGAGAGGTTTGCGCGCTATACGCACCTTCTACCCCCGTCGTAAGCACTACTGGGTGTTGAGGACTTCTCTGTGCCCTAGGAAGCTAGCTTGAAAGCTCGCATAGGTGGGCCAACCGCGAGCGATCCCGTCATGCCCCTCGAAAATATGAAGTGGATATCGATGGGTTTTAGTAGATATTCCGGCGCACTCAGCCCTGCATCACGAGGGAGACACGCGTAAAGGTATTTTCCAGCGATATATACAAAAATTAACACCGTAACACACACACTATTGTAGAATGTACATACAATGCAAGAATACATTTCAAGCTTTCTTAGAAGTGGTAATAAGCGGTTCCACGTAAATAAACCGTATTTATCACTTTTTTAAACAATTTTCATTTATTTTTTATAATTAGTTACGTTTAGGATTCTTTTTCATTCTGTCACTTAGAACAAAAGCGACTAAAGTTATCACAAGTCTTAAGAATTGGGTAATTAAATTATAAATAAATTAGTTTGAGCTGAGACATTTGAATTTAAGCACTGAATGGTGTTCTGGAGTTTTATTAATTAGATAATTTAATTTATTTGAAAGATAGGTTCATTTTCGACAACTCAGGTACGTTAATAACAAAATGACAATAAGAACATGTTTATATTGTATGTATATGTTTTCCAAATCAGATTGGTAAAAATAAAAAAGATTTATTTGAAATTCACCGACCTCTATAGTATCACTACAACCAACCAACCTAAGATACACAAATTAAGATTTTGAAACTAAATTTCAGTAGCTATAAGTAAACTTTTAAGTTTTATTAGTAAGTTAATTGGATGTTTTTGAGATATACCATATCAAAGGGTATATTAAAACTCAAGACATACAACAGTTATTTAAGGGCATTGTATGAAGTTTCCGTTCCGAAGTAACTTTTTAATTAAGTTTAAAATTAAAGACAAATAACTTGTAAGTCGACTCTTACTCAGCCATTTGTTTCAATGTTTAAATTAATAATTACCACCTTCTGAAAGAGAGGTTCGACAATTAAAAGTTTTTGTTGAAACTGGAAAGAGTAGATAGTGTATAATGTTCGAACTTCAAAAATTATTAATAGCTAAATAAACGTCTTAAATAAATGTTTGTTTCTAATTCAATTTTAGATGGTAACATTCTGAAATAAGATTCTGATTTAAAACATTCTACATGTACAAAAATGTACATGCATGTCTGTTACTATAGCCTGCTATTGCAATATTCAAATCAAAGATTTTTTTTGTGAAAGTTCTATCTAAGTGATTTCAGTCTTTTATTTATTTACTTCAGGAAAACAACAGCATGTTATAAAAAATTTAAACATGTAATACAGTATACAGAGAATAGAGCCAATTACTGTTTTCCATTGAGTTATGCAAACTTGAGAGTTTTGATAAATAACATGTAAAAGTAAAAGTAATAACAAAACAATGAATTAAAAATAACAAAAACTAAATAATAAAAAAAAGGAATGAATACAAATTAGGCGACACAGACCATGTTGTGAGTGTGGGCGCGGGTGTTGGGTGTGGTAGTGCAGTTGCACTGTTATTTTGTGCATGTGTAAGTGATTGTATGTGTGTATGTGTTTAAATGAATACAAGTTTTGTGTGAGTTTGAGTGAATGGTTAAATTGAATTTTGAGCCGTAGGAATGTCTTTTTTATATGATTTAATCGACCGATGAAATAAGTCGATTTGTGAATATTATTAGATTATTTGTTTGGATGTGAAATGGATGATTAGAGACGTTGTTTTTATTTGCTCCAAAGTAATCGTCATAAAAATTGCCGTTATTATAAATAATGGCGAGAAGACAATCGAACATTGATCCGATTAAATATGTTATCGTATTATTATCCTGACTGATTTCGACCAGCCAATAACGAGGCAGAATAGCCAATTGCGCATGACCTATTGTAGTGATCCAGTGTATTTGCTCACAGGTGTACTATCTATTCGCTCAATCTCATAAACTCGACGACAACTCTGACAGGACCGAAAAGAGTTCAGACGTACGACCAACTACTTATGAGCTTTCCGAGGCATACAGTGTACTCTTTCAAACTTTCGAACTCGGGGCTACTACCGAGAAGTTTTCGGCCGAAAACCCGATAATTATTTATCATACCAACTCAGCAATTACACTATATCCTACAACACTATAAAAATTACTTACCTTATTGTTGTATTAAATCAATTGAACATTTTCCAAAATTGTACACAAGAATTACTTTGTCACAATTAATTTACCGCGCAAACAAAATTAGCTTATATTGAAACTGAAATAATTACATGAAAACAGTACCGTGTAGTTAGAAATAATATCGTGAAATATATTATTTACATTTTAGAAATTAGGAATTCGATAATTCACCAACTGAAAATGACCAATTTATTAAAATTATTGTACTTCAATTTCAAAACTAGAATCAAATATCGAATTTTATGAATGCTAAGGTTACTTTAATAAACTGTTTAATAATTATTAACATTGTTGGATACGAATTCGTTAATTTTGTTAAATAAATAGTAGTGTTCAAAGATTTATTTTTGTGTTACTAAAATCAAAAGTGTTACAAATTATTAGTGTTGAATGAGTTAAAAAATGAGTTAGTGGTGAGGTGTATTTGATTGTAAAATTTGATGATTTGAAATTCAACAATGGCGGATCGTAAATGTTCTGCTAAAATCCCCATTAGGGTTGGTTTTAATGACAAACAAAAGTCTATAGACAAAATAAATTTTGCCGTCGTTGCATTAGCTCGGCATCGAATAACGATAACTGAAACAAAATTAATTAAAAATAAAAGCTAATAAAAATACATTTACACATAGGATTGTTACTGGAATAATATTTTATGATATGTCCGAATACGTTATCCTATATATGTACTATGTGATGCATAATTATGCATAAAAATAAATAAACAGGTGGTCGTTTACGAATATAATAAATCTATCGGATCCTAAGTGTCTCTACATGTACAATAAACATAACTTTAAGTCCCGATCGCTCAACAGTATACGCGCTGCTTCAAAATGTGAAGGTTCCAGGTATTGTGGTTTCCACTATTTGCGCAAGATTTGCGCTGAACTGGAGGGATTAAAGAAATATAAATATATTTTTTAAATTATTAAACGGATTGTTAGATTGAAAGAAAAATCATTTGACGGTATCGACTTTTATCAGTACAATATACAAATCAATTCCTATTTTGCAATTTCATCGTCTTAGGGCTTTTTTGTCGAGATTTTCAAATTCTATTTTTTTCTAAAGGAAAATCAAATAAAAAATCGAGTTTTATTCTATGCATAGAAGTTTATGCCTTAAAAACTTTTAAACTTTTAAAACGTTTATTTTTATTAAAATCTCCAGTGCTTTCAAAACGACAGTTCTTGTGTACTAACACAAACTACTTACTGAAGACAACTACGTTGTTTGTGCCGCTCGCTCTTGGATTGTTAAGATGTGTTTAAACTGTGTTTGTTATTAGTTCTCCATGTTACCCAGGAACACATACAAGACACAGATACATTAAGAAGAAAAGTTCAAAGCGTAATTACACTTGCGATATATTGGCAAGGGCATTGAACTGTTGGAATGCTCACACATATTATATATTCACGGACTTAACTAAAAGTCTCCTCGGTATACTACTGATAAAGCTGTGGCTTAAACGTAAAATGAGGTATAATAAAAAAATTAAAATAAAAAATCTTTATTCAAGTGAACCCTTAAAAGCATTTAGGGCTGTGGTAATTGTGTATTCGATTAAATTTAAATGAATACATCCAAAGTTCACAATATGTAGATTTTTATTATATAAACATTAATACACCATAGACAAAGTAGAACGACGAGAGTGTAAAACAGTCTTAGAGTAAGGTAGCAAGTTACAGTATTGTTATGAAGTTATGAAGAAATAATTTAAAAACTGGATACAAGTTTGTAGAGATCAGATTATTATTAATCACATAAGTTAAATAAGTGACGCTCATTAGTTCTCGAATGTCATCACGATCGGATAATGATCCGATATTACTTTTAAATATCTGTTTTTTTGAAGTTTGGTACATCTAATTTAATAGTCACTGTAAAATATGATGCAATAGTATTAAAGTTATGGGAAGCGCGCTTCCTCCGGAGACCATCTCTACAGTAATAGTCAAGGAATTTCACTATAAGGCTTACCTAAGGCTAAGCTTTTGTGACCTGAACCAGAATGACAGGTTGTGATAGAAAACAATTTAGTGAAGTGTTTTGAATGGAATATGAATAAAAACTTGCTTTGTAGTTAGGAAGCAGCTTAATGTTTTCCAACATACAAACTTGGCTGCTGTTGGTTATAAAATATCCTTGAATGAAGATCTGATAATATATGATTTACAGATAGTCTGTAAAAAATTTAGTCTTTTTTGACAAAGGTCCTATAAAGGCGATATCGGATTAGCATAATCAAAAATGTAAGGATAATCTAGACTATTGGGTTGTGTAAGAGCTGTTCTGTATTGTTTAGAGAAGTCATTGTGATAAAACGACAGAGAAATCCACGAAACCACCTCAATAGTAGGTACACCGGTATTCATGGGAATGCCACTCCGAGGTCCCGGGTTCGATTCCCGGCCGAGTCGATGTAGAAAAAATTAATTAATTTTCTATGTAGTCTTGAGTCTGGGTGTTTGTGGTACCGTCGTTACTTCTGATTTTCCATAACACAAGTGCTTTAGCTACATACATTGGGATCATACTAATCTACGTGATGTTGTCCAATATTTAAATATTTAATTCGAAATTGAAAACAAAATTAATATCTCCATTAATTTCAAAGTAGATAACTTGGTTAAAATGTGAGTAATTATAAATACTGCTGTACGTAAGATAGAGCCTGAAAAAGCTGGGCTAAGGTTTCTTCTCTTTTTGAAGATGTTGGCATCTTATTTCACTATCATGTTCTTATTCAAGTTGGTAAATAGATATTTATCAGGATTTCATACGACATATGCAGATTTTTCTTTGCCACTAAGCGCGAGGTTACTAATAAACACAAATCGAGTACATAAAAAATCAGTAGAGTTTGTTCGCGCTTGAAAATAATATAATGTTCGGTTATATGTTCGTAGCGTATACGTATATATATATATATTCATGTTGTATATATACCTATATATGCTGTGTGTATGTATCAAAAATAAAATATTGCTACGATTTTATTTCCTAGTATTCAAGTGTCAGTAAGAACTTTTGCATAATAGGATATAATCTGGTATTTAGTACTTAATGCCGACTGAAAACTAAAATTAAACTGCATTATATGAGAGTAGAGCGGCCTGAATTGCCTGTTTTATGTCAGCCTAATGAATTTACTTCCTCCGAATACGAATATAATATACATTTTGTCACTGTAATTTAATAGAGTTTGTTTTTACTGTTCACATTTAACAAGCATATATATAGTTATATTGAATCTTTAAACACAAGAAGTTTTTATTCCATGTATTAAGTACATAAGTTCGTTTCATGAAAATGAATACGATAGAAAGTTTATTAACATAAGAATTGATAACATTAAGTACTTAAATATATACAAATTGAAATATTGAAAATGAATATATTTAACATAATTAAAATTAATGCTACCTTATGTAAAAATTAAGTTTAGCCTATGCGCATTTAATCAACGTATTTAAACGCTTCTTTGTAAGAATGGCCTATGTCCAGCGCTGGGATATTTTCGAACTGTTACTTATTTATGTAAATTGAATTACCAAAATAGAAAATCTAAAGAAAAATATAAGTAAATAGGTATCTATGGATAATCTTAAATATACATATAAACAATTAAAAAAATTATTAGTTTTAAGCCGAATCTCATTTTGACTAAACTTTTATCAATATTTTTAACTTTATCTCATAAGATCTGTGCCAATATGAGGCGCAGAGAGGAGACACACATTACTAAAAGTGTGATGAGTATGAGCGTAGAGGGATGAAGGGGAAGTGGGTGACTCAAGGAGACATGGATGGAGTGTGTGAGAAAGGGTATGAGAAAGATGGATGTAAACGATCAGTCGACGAATGATAGAGGAGAATGAAAGAAAAACAGATGCGCCGACCCTATATAGTTCTGGACAAGAGCAGGGGAAATAAGAATGTCTAACAAGATATAGATATACACTAAATAAGCACACCTATTGACATCACCACAGTTTTAGATATTACATAAGACAACCTGTTAAATGATATGGCCATCTGGTATAACCTGATAGGCGTTTTGGGTATTGTTATTGACCGGCCAACTATGATTTTTTTTAACGAATACTTTACTAATGATCAATTTTATAAAACCAAAGTAGGTTTTGAAGAACTAGGGTTTCATGAAAAATAACAGTACTAATATTTATTAATCAATATCAGAATGAAACGACAAACATCATCAGATTCCCGAGAATATTTGCCTTAATTATATCTATTCTAAGGTATTTACTTTTATTTAAAAATTCAGACAACACGTTACGGCTCACTGTTGCTTGTACGGGATTTAAATAATTTGAGCGTGCTACCTTTACCATCGTTTATTCATGACTGATTTTATATACATAAAATAATTAATCAGTGTACAGTGACTTACAACAATAGCTTAATACAATCTTATAGCAGTAATCATGATTGAATCGGCATTGTATTGTAATTTTTATCATTTGTATTTAGGTTTGCAGAAAAAAAAAAGTTTATTTGCATTTCTATTGCTTTTATAGTTTAAAACACTCATTTTTGTACTAGTTTTTAGTTGTTTCTTTTTTAACATCGTATTAGTAAGTTATTTTAAGAATATGAATATTTACAGCATCGTAGTAGCAGTAACAGGCGCTTATGAAAATTCCATTCTAAGCTGAAGCGAGATAAAATTTTATATTTTCCCTCGCAGTTTAACTGAGTTATGTGGGAAGGTTCTTCAGTCCGGCATAACTGATTTTGCCTTTGGTTTAGACTACAAAACGGCATAGAAACGTTATTAAAAAAGCATTTTTGGTAAAGGCGAATTTTAACTTTTCCATTGTGTTTTTTGTGCTGAACGATAAAGAGTAAAGTAAAATGCTCTCAAGTGTATTGTTAGACAATAGGTACTGTAATTAAAAATGGAAATTCTATATAAAATCGGTCTTTTCACATTTATTAAGTTGAATCAAAATTATATTTGTAAAAATAAAATCAATAGTAGTTTTTGAAATAAATAGCTTAAATTATTTTAATATCTAATAGTTGGTATATTACATTTTTCAATTTAAATTAAAAAATATTTTCACTTTTCACTTTGATAAATTATAATGAAAACAATACAAAGATTATCTTGCGTAGAAATGGAAACGGGAAAACAGTAAAAACTTCTGTCAATGTGATAGAGATCATTTTATTAATACATCAAATGTTTACTGTTTAATAGCAATTCAATATTTCTTATAAGTATAAGTTCGTACTTTTAACAAATATTGACTCCATTCATTTCCATTATCTGATGTAAATAAGCAGGTATAGAATTGGGGACAAATTCCTGTCCTGACAAACCCTGTCAATAAGGATTGTATCACGCGTCGAGTGAAATAGACTTTCGCCTTTGACGATAAGGGACCATAACATTTTATATCATACATTAGAACCCCTTAGTTACTTAATTTTTATTCAATAGTAAAAGTAATTTGATATTCGATTTTATTATAATTTAGTATAAATTTAAATTTATTAAAGTATATTTGATATGATTATATTATCCTTTAACCGATAACAGTCAACATAGTCATAAGGAATATTACGAATGAGTTAATCTGCACAATTGTGCGCGAAATCACAAGTGCGTTTTCTATTCCTCAACTCTCCCAATGCAGCAGGACGATAAACGAGACCCGACCTGAATGGTATAACATGGCACCGTATTAATGTGACTCACAAGTCACGATAGTGTAAACTACCAATTTCCAAACTCTTTGCCTTTTAATAATTATTCGAAACTTTCAATTGTTCAAGCCGGGATTCAGACCCGTTCTAGGATTAATTGAAATCAAATTTAAACCAGAACCTCAGGATCTGGAGCTAAGCGACCACGACGACCTCGAGGCATGAGATATTGATTGAGTATATTGCATATATAGGTAAATTAAACTCGATCTGATGGTACGACACGGCACCGGATTGATTTGCTCTACGAATCACGATATTTCAAACTACCAATTTCCAAACTCTTATTACGAATTTACCGATGGAAAACCCAACAAATTTATAGGATTAACCCAGATTGAAATCAGAATCTCGAGATCGGCAGCTAAGCGACTTACAAGATCCCGAGGCAATTAGATATTGATTTAGGTATTGAAAATTTTTTATATACCTGTTTGACACAAAATACGCTAATATCGTTAGAAAAATTATATTAATAAACTTCCTATTTGAGAAAAATTATGATAATTTTTCAAGTTTTTAGATATATTTAAAATTTTAATAAGGTGGTATGTGGTGGTATCACTTACTCATCATATATTCTACCGCCACGCAATACTTATTGTTATTATTTATTTGTTTTGATCCCGTTTGAAGGGTGAATGAGCCAGTGTAACTAAAAACACAAGGGATAATATCTTATTTCTCAAGGTTAGCGGTGAATTGGCGATGTAAGTAATGGTTAATATTCCTTAGAGCGCTAGTGTCTATGGGCAGTGGTGAACATTTACCACCAGCTGGCCCAGTTGCCGTTATGTCTATATTTTTTATACAAAAAATAGCGATATTGGATTTATTTAGTAATATTTCTTTGATGACTGTACTCTTAAATTAAATGAACTTCTATTCCAAATGTCTCCCTTTTTTAATAGATACAAAGTGTAATATTTTTAGAGAACTAATTCAGAATCTCTTTCGATATCTAAGACGTACAATTCGAAAATAGCAACCTAGTTATTATAATGTTAAACCGAGTAAAATTATTTACGTACAAGAAAAATAGATTTCATTGTTCTATATTTAAACTTAGGAATTTAGTTTATATCGTTGAGAGATTAGGTATTTATTTCTTCAATTTTTTTAATCTCGTATCAGAAATTACTAAATAATTAATTAAATAATTATTAAAAAAAACGCTCCAAATGATATAAGTATGTAATTAAATATTATATCAGAATTGAATACTTGATTACTGGTACTATAAAGAGATTTAATTTTATAACATTAATTTTTTTGATCGATATGAATCAAAATCAAAATATACTTTATTCAACTAGGCTTTTAGAAACACTTTTGAATCGTCATTTAACAAACTATATTAAGTGAAGCTAACACCCGTTCGGAATGTAAATTCTACCGAGATAAACCTGCCAGAAACTCAGTAGTTACTCTTTTTCAAGATTTAAAATACAAATTTATGTTAATTATGTATGTATATAATATATCCTGCAAGCAAATTAACAAGCATTACCACCACACTTTTTTATCATCTTTATAATCTTGTATTATTTAAGACATGTGCTTTTTTATTAATTTATTTTTTACAAATGATTTGAATTTATGAATGAATATAAAACTTTTATATTAACGGTTCAGAGGAAATTAGAACATAACTCTATAGTATTTATCTAAATACATTTGTAATGTAAATTTTATACATTTATCTACAAATAGGAAAGGTAGAGACAAAGTTGTCGACGCAAATTAATGTTTTCTTTTCAAGAGAACGCCGACAAAAACGTAATATAGAAAAACAATTATTAAGCCTTTATTATCTGAAAATAAAAATGTACATTATTTTAATTTGAATTCAAATTAATTAATTATTTTTTGAAATCTCATTATTTAAAGATTATATACCATGCGGCAAAACTTAATTTTAACATAGATTAAAAAATACGAAAATGTAAATAACTTGAAAAAGGATAAAGTAATAAAATAATACAATCAAATTATTAAATACTCGCCCAACGATATTATCATTGAGAATTTCATCTTAGGAGCGTTTTAAATAAACTCATAGCAAGACTCTGACATTTCAATTATTAATCATAAGATTTTTCTCACATACCAAAGGAATATACATTAAAAAACGACCAAGGGTTGCTAACCAAAGCTTGTTAATGACTGATCCCTAAGTAAACTTTCGGACCCTACATACAAACGTGGTTATTATTATTACGGACGCCATGTAAGGTTGATCATTCATTGAGCGTACTAGGCTAGATAAAGCGATGCAAGAAAAGATAATATTGAGCATATATTTGTATATATTTATTGTTTTAGATAAGATTTATTCCATTGAACAAAATTAAAAGAATTTTTCTTCTTCTTGTTTGAGTGCCTCTCATATTTCTCCCTTTCACACCAACACCACAAATATATGTTGCGTAGCCAGTATTTTCTTCTACGCTTCCTCTTCAACTTTTCCAATCATGAGGGGTTGCAGGTGTTCATATATCTCGTGCCTCAAAAAGTTAACTAAATTTGCTAAAAGTCACAATGACTGTAGTCAATGGATGCAATGAGACAGATTTTGGCTGTGGTGGCTAACTGTGCAAGGTATACCACTGCTGATACCGCAGTTGACAGTGATTCGGCCCAGGAATAACCACTTTACGTGCGTACAATTTCTGGAAAAATATCGGGTTGTTGCAGAATAGATTTGAAAAAAAATACCCTTTTTTTAATTAGCATTTCCAGCGATTTGCCTTGCGTTCGAAGTCTATTAACAATGTCATATGATGTCCATTTGTTGAAAAGTTTATACTTATAATATATTTATCAGAATTCATAACAGCTTATCAAGATTTTTTCGTTTTTTCATTACTCTAGAGTACTATATAGCAGAGATGTATAATATAAAAAATACGAGTTTAATATTTCGTATTGCAAATTAATAATAAACCTACAGGACAGACAGGTGTCATATTTATTAAAAAAAATCTCTCTCAATTTATTACTAACTATAAATATGTATATCTATTGTTTGTATCTGTTATTAGCCTGCAGGCGATACGGTGTTAAGCAAACAACAGTTCTATATTAACGTAGCAAAACTATCAGTATTTTGCTTATCAATATAATTGACTTTTAAAATGAATCATAAATATTCTGTTATGGAAATAAATAGCATTAAAATTATTGCTGGGTTTACACCAATACCATTGAAACGATATATTGTATCGATAAACCTTATCTAGATGGTTAGAGGCTGTTTATTGATATTATAACAGTATTGATAGACAATTATTGTGGGATTATTAAATAATTAATTTATTATTAATGTATAGTCTTGTTATAGAGTAAATTATAGCTTATGAGGAATGATACTATTAGGAATAATAATACGTATTTTGTCTCTATTTCGCTAAACAGACTATTTCTGAATACTAAATGCTAACAACGCAATGAAAGTTAATATGGTCCCCTCATGAAACATAAACCAACCAACGGTACTTAATGCAACTAAACTATGATATAACGTTAAATCACTTGAATAAATATACTTAAAGCAGTAGCGGCTACGCCATAACATCAAATAGTATGTACCGTCAAAACTCGACCGCAATGTCATAGATTCAGTCCACTTAATGTAAGAATTACCTTAATTTAGTTCTAATAGTAATTAATTGATCATTGAAAATAAGCGTTGAGTTTTTGGAAGCCAACTTGGAAGGTATGGTACACCTATTTAGGACACGATTTGCTTACCGAATCTATCTTTTTTTTTCTGTCCTTTTTATTGTTGTTTTTTTTTTGTGAAGATTAAGTAGTTTTTAAATATTTGTTTCGTGTCCAAAATAAACATTTCTTTCTTTATTTAATTTCAAAAATTGAGATATGTAGATTAATTTTAATCTTTCTATCTTCCTTTCCTATAAAATACAATACAAAATACTTTGTTATACTCAGATGAAAAGAAATATAGAATCCAGACAAGGAAGATGTACAAAATTTACTAAATTATCATATTGATATTTTTCTCTATAAAAATATACTTTATTTCCATAAGAATTATTAACATTAAGTCGAGTTAATCACGACCACGTGGAATAGTAGTAAGAAATTTTGTGCTACTACTCCAAGGTCCAAGGGTTTCAACAGCAAATCGGACAAAAACATAATTTGGAATAAGACACGAATACCTCTACGGATCCAGATAATAAAAATAAATTAAGAATTTTTTTGATTTCATTCATCTAGTAAAATCAAAATGTATTAAATTGTGAGATCATTGTCTTGGTGATAGAGTCGCTGTACATGTTCAGGCACAACCATTCAATCTGTACTAGACTGCATTACGTTCCAAAGCTATTCAAATTAACTGTTATACTGATTTCTAAAGTCTATAATTAACTACTTGGGTTTCAAAGCCTAAGCATAAGCCGATATGTGACTATCTTATAGTACCTAATATAGATACTTCGGAAATTGTGTATATGTTTAGACTATGATGAAACTACAAACCATATCTACTTATACAATAATATTTTATACACTTATACACATTTTATTGGCAATATCAGGATTATTCAAGATAAGTGGGCGTATATTCAAACACAAATTGAGTAAGTTTTTAATTAAACAAATCAATTATACAATAGTCTTAAATATCGATTCGTTATTCGTTCGTCGAGCAAAAAGTAAAATAATAATAAAAACAATAAAATAATAATAAATTAATTAAAAGTCGCACCTTTAAACAAATGAGTGTCGAAACATTTATCATATTATCTAATGGGAAAGCCGTTTTCAGGGCAAGTCGTTTATTATTCAGCGCGTTTCTGATTTTATTTCATGAAAGAATATCACACTGGGACGAGTCCTTTAGACAAATTACCAGAAATATTTTTTTACGTTACTCGTATATATTGTGAAAGTGTATGTGCGTCCGTGCTAAAAAAAAATTGAATCGAATCGTGAATGAATATAGTAAAAATTATAAAATAATATTGAATTTTAAAACCTTTCTAAATTTAATTTCGGTCACGCCAGCCATGTTCAAGAGATCAATTACTTCGGTGCAACCTCTATTCACCCCCACCCCCTCTCTCTCCCTCTCATAATCCGATGGGACTGGAAATCTGACACGACTGAAAAGAGTTCAGACGTAGGATCGACTTACAATTTTCAACTTCCAGACTCCTTTGACTAATATTTTTTCCCCTAGACCACTGAGTGAAATATCACTAATTAATTTAGCTACCTTATAATTAATTATTTTGTCTTACAGTAACTATTCCAATTTTCTTAATGTGAACAGGTCTCAATAACACATTCCATCACGTACGAAGAGAGTTATGAGATATATTTTATATCGAGGCTCGGAAACAATAATGTCATTGAGACTATTTTTATTTTATTGTGAGTTCTTCAAGCGGTCAAGATAAAATCGAAGGTTTCGTTTGTTTTTGAAAAAATATTATATATACATACATAATTAAAACCAAGATGGATCTGTGGATAACATTCAAATCGCTTAACTGTAGATTTCAGGCTCAAATCAGGGTTAGTACAGCTACGATTTCATGCCGTTAGTTTGTTTTACACCACACCATCTCAGCCAACGGTGCGCCATTAACTGCCAAGCTAAGTCTGCCAATCATAGCTAATCCTCTTGCATTTACCGGAAGCTTTGGTTAGGAGTAAAGCTATCGTTACAGTTTTTACAACCAACTACCAGTAAGGCGAAGGTTTATGTGCAAATAGTTTGATTTATAAATAGCAAGCTAAATCCGTGGAAATTCAGTTTGTTACGACTACCGTTCAAGAAATTTCCTGTAGCTCTTTATCGACAATTTTACGTACAAAATTTAATCAACTTTTCTTATCCTACAGTTGGTGAGGGAGTTTCCCTCCTAATCCAGAAATGTTGTATTATCTTGTTGTTTAAATTAGTATTGTACATACACGAAAAGTTTTATTTATAACCTCATCGTATAATGCAACATGCACGATCATCTGTCTTGTAGTCTCGCTTGAAGGAATGACAAATAAAACCAAAATATATGGCATAGTTCAAGAGTGATGGGCTGCGATGTCCTCATAAAACCAAAAATTCGTAAAGTTATTTCGTAATGCAACTCTCCACTATGCCCGCTCCTATTGTCACTATTGTTGTTGATGAACAATGTGAAAAGCTTTTACTAAAGTGCAAATAAAGCCGTACTGAACTTGAACACAATCGAATAAGTGACGCACGAACGCGTAGACGATGAAAAACGAACATTTAACAAACACTAAATGTACATTAGAACCTTCTGTGTGGTCAGCTGCTGGTGACACAAGTTTATTTAATTCGATTTCGTTTTTTTGAACACATTGGATTTTTTTGAGATCTCGGACTCTGGGGTGCCTTATGATAATAATGACGTGTAATAATCATTTCGTTCTAACCGATTCAATCTCAAGGGACACTAGCTAAATACGTAACCTGGCACGCAACATGGCAAATCTGACTCGAACGGGAAAAGTTCTGGCGCAGAACCAACTGCTTTACTTTGCTAACCAGACTCCGGGCTGATATCGAATTTTTTTTGACTTAAAAATAGCTAATACAGCGACCTCATATCAAGTCACGGCCCAAGAGGCAATCAAGTCATGTTACGGTGCAAGTAAGCGTTAGATGTAAAAAAATGCCTGTAACAGTTTGGCTTTAGACGGAATAATGAACAGGAAATGGATGACTAGTTTTTAACATCTTTCGTCTGAATTTTGCTGGTTCCTAGTTAATTCAAACGTTTTTTTATTATTATTTTTTCCTCTGATTATTCGATTTGTTTTTTTTTTTCACTTTTGGTGTTGTAACCAGCAATAGTAATTAATAGTTTTTAGCATGTTTAGTATTTGCTTTTAAATGATTTTACATAATCTGTGGATGTATATACCTAAGTGTATATTTATGTAAGAATGACAAATGTAATAATCACTAGCAAACCTAATAAATAAATAAATATTCATACACAAAATTACAAAACACATTTCACCGTGATCTATACATTATTTCCTACCAAAGATTAATATAATAATAATAAGGTATTATTGAAATAAATATTATACAGCATTTTCTTTAATTATATTTCACTGCAGTATTTTTTCTTATAATTATATCTTAATATTTGCATCGTTGAATGTTTTGTCAAGGACACATCTGAGTGCTACTCGTTATGAGGAAGTTTCTCTTCAAATATAATGACGACTAAGGTATCAACGTCTGCTATTTATGTACTCGCCAATGGCCTTTAACTGTAAGTCTTCAATGAAAAATATATGAAAGCATATTGTACAATATTCCATTTTTAATAAAAGCCTATTGAACTGATTATCCTTTCTGATCACGGGCAAGGCGCAGATGCTCTCTACCTTATTACGCCAAACGGGAAATATTTACAATTTCGATTTTTTCCACTCGATAGCACGTCTCTTTTTGAAGGAGTTGTGATAAACCTATTAAATAGTGTTACGACGAAATTAAAGCGGGCGTACTAACCAGTAAAAATAAGGAGGATATCTTAAATAGAGATTTACTGTGAAGTATGACTATCGACATAAATCCTGAATTTGAAATCAATTTGCTTTATTATTGTTATTATTATTCTTTTAGTATTATTACTTTTACAATAAATATTATATTATTTTATTTCATTATTTATGTAATAAGTTACATTAATTTAAGTACTTACACCAATTGTAATATTATTTCACACTTACAATTGTTTTGTCTATATCGTTCATCAATCAATCAATCATGTTTTAATTTTGTAATCTGTTAATTCTTAATGCTACTGTGTTTTTTTTTTGTATTTATATATTTAATAAATTTGTGCAATATAAATGTTGTAAAAAATAGAGCAACGTCGCTTTGCTGGCGGGCTTTTGGCGGAGTTAATATCTGCACCACAGTTTTACAACATTGCAGTTATTATCGTTCACATCTTGTTTAATGATGGTTAAATAAATACATTATTATTATCATTATGAAATGGAAATATGTTTGTAGAAATCCAAAAAAATATATTACAAAATTAGATTAGATATGTTGTCCGGCTTGTCCTTACCATGTATTTTATACCTTCTCCGAAACGCGTAGCATCTTCTTGTATAATTTTCGAGTATATTGGTTTAGTAGTTTTTGTAAGATAAGCTAAGATATTACAAAAGAACTTCTCCTTATTTATCAACGTTTATTATAGTGAAGCAAAGTGCAGAATCAAGGCATCAAGGTCATTCATTGCAATTCGAATCACAAGGATGATATATTTGTTACTGCGAATTAATATTTAAGAGCATTTTATGTGTCGCGATGAAATGTGATAGGATTTTGAATAAGGTCCTAGTTCTTTGCTTAAATTTAAAAAGTAAAAACCTATAAGAGGCATTTAGAATATCGTGACTCAGATGAACATACTTTTATAATTTTCAAATAGCTTAGGAGATAAACCCCAAGGGCTTTAATTTCTATTGCTTTAGAGTTAATTTTTTTCTTACAGTTATGTAATTATAATTTATTGTTGTTGATTTTATTTATTAAATTATTTATATATAAACAGCATTTTTCTTACTACTACTACTTAAATTTAAGAGCGCCAGCGTAATTTCTGAATTCAGCCGAACTTCCCTTCCAGCCCTCCGTACGCAATCTCATTTCTATGCATTTTTCTAACTACAGCGTTCGGCTATTGTTTGTTACTATATAACGTAAAGAAAATAATTATATGTTATTTTAAATATAATATGATAATTAATACAAAGAGCTGTCAGAATTTATTCCTCTCTTCACAACGCCGAAGCGATCATTTTAAGAAACACTGTTTGAAATATGTGTCGTTATTTGTGGAAAGAAAATGTAATAAGCGCCAAAAGCTTTTTGTCGTAATAAAAATAAAATGAAAGAGTTTTAAAAATAAACTCTTATAAAATGCCCATTTGTAAATATACGAATTAATTATCCAACGTTTTCTCAATAACTTATTACGAGTATAAAACAGAAAAAAATATATACGATTCGTTGACATTTCGTGTTATTGATCATCACACATCTTGAAAATATATACTGGATATATGAACTGGATTTACCCATACAAAATGAAGCAACAGATTAGCAATTTTTCTTTATACGCCCTCTTAACTTATACATTAGGTTATTTTTTTAATTCTACGAAAAATTCCGATTATTTTGGAACTTCCATATTATTTGAGTTAAAACATAACATAACATTAACAGCCTGTAAATTTCCCACTGCTGGGCTAAGGTCTCCCATTGAGAAGAAGGTTTAGAGCATATTTCACCACGCTACTCCAATGCGGGTTGGTGGATACACATGTGGCAGAATTTCATTGAAATTAGATACATGCAGGATATTTTCCTTCACCGCCGAGCACGAAATGAATTATAAACACAAATTAAGCACATGAAAATTCAGTGGTGCTTGTCTGGGCTTGAACCCACAATCATCGGTTAAGATGCACGCGTTCTAACCAATGGGCCATCTCGGCTCATTTTAGTTACTATAATTTAAAAAAAAAATTAACTAATTTTAGTTAAAACCTGTTTTGTAAATAATAATTTCCTTTTTCACTTCGCAAATCGAACAATTAGTTTTAGACATATTACGAGATATTTAAATAACCGCGTGATAGACGCGAGGCATGTTCTAAGTTTTAACGAGCGAATCGACTGACATGGTACTACATACACAAACCAGGCAAGTAGAGAATCCTTTTGTTTATTGAAATTGGCTAAATTTCAATACGCTTATTGAAGGTTGTGGTTAACACAGTCGGTAGGTACAAAATGCTTAGCGCCACAATCCGCTTTATAATTGCATGCAAATTGAATTACTTAATCTAATACATTGATTACGCTACACATAACATGTTCAATAATGTAAAGCGTATTCACAAAAAAAACGAAAAAGGACAGGTGAATTATATGAAGTTACAATAATAACATACAAATACAATTATAAAAAAGGTACCAAAGTGTGATAAAATTATGTTTAATGTTATTTGGAAAAAGGGTACGAATATTATTCCTCTTTAGGTACTTACTTTTTTATATACTTTTTTATATACTTTTTTATATAATACAAATATATATGAAGTATATGAAGTTATCTTTATCAACAGGTAAGTGAACATCAAAAAGTGTGAAATTAAAACATCGAAGCCGTAGTATTTATTATCAACACACTTAACATAATATAACATACATTGAATTATACACTTTCATATTTGGACTAGGAATTACAAACGTTACCAAACTAAATACAGTAGAGCTGTTCTGTAAGAAGATTCATAAATGTCAGAATTGACAAATTGTCAATGTTAGTGAATTGACATTGACTAACATTGACTTAATTAAGAAATTATAAAATACTAGCTGTGTCCGCGACATCGTGCGCGTCAAAAAAGTTATTGTTGTAGCTTAAGTTACTTCTTATTTTATCAGCTATCTGCGAGTGCAAGTTCCGTCAAAATTGGTCCAGTTATTAGCCGGAACAAACAGATGTACCTTGTATGTGTTCCGTGTATACATACGTATACATATGCATTTAGTTAAAAGCGGTTATTTTAATATTACAAACAGACACTTCAATTTTATTATATGTATAGAAGATATAGGACACACGTATCAAAATGGCGTATCGCCGTTAGTCGTTTGTCAAAATTTCACGAGTGAGATACGAAGGCATTTCTAAGAGAATCGCGTTATATTAAGGTGAAACTGCTTCAAGTACATCGTAGCTTGTTTAATTTCCGTTAATTATATTGGATTTTCGGTGAGACAGTTGTATATATATATATATATCAATCAGGATTAAAGCTTGTGCTAGGGATGGGGACAACAATAGCACACTAATGTCGTCCCCATTCTGGGGTCAGGATCGAACCTGTGACTTTTAACATTGCTAGGCAACTCGTAAACCGATAACCAAAATTCACTGGCTTTAATCCGGGCAAGCAACACGGAGTTGTCACCTGCATGTAATGGATGAATATCTCCGTTATGTGTCCGTCAAACCGAACTACAGCGGCGTAGGGTAAGCTCCAAACTTTCTACTAAAAATAAAAGAAAGTAAATTATATTTGCCCAGTAGTTAGAATAAGCATGCTGTTATTGTATATTGTTATATATATATATATATATATATATATATACTCTGATCGTGACCGTAAACGTCAATTTAAATATATATATGTGTATGTATTTTTAATAAAATAAGATTTACTCATTATTTAGTTTTCCCCGAAATCATAACGTATTTCTCAAATAAGAAAATAGGTTTTTTCATTTATCATTTTCATTAAAGTTAGGTAATTTAGGCTAGTTAGGCTTGTTAGCTTAATCATAAATCGGAATCCAAATAATTATTATGAAAACAAGTTCAGAAAGAATAAGAGATTGGGCTCTGTTAAGTTAATTAGGATATTTTTAATCGACAATGAATACTTGACCATATGTCATATATTAAATTTTTTAAAAAATATGTATTAACTTACTTAATAATGTTTTCATACTAAGATAATCCTATGTTTATTATCTATATATTCCTCCGTGGTCGAGTAGTGTGTACACCGGTTTTCATGGGTACGCCACTCCGAGGTCCCGGGTTCGATTTCCGGCCGAGTCGATGTAGAAAAAGTTTATTAGTTTTCTATGTTGTCTTGGGTTTGGATGTTTGTGGTACCGTCGTTACTTCTGATTTTCCATAACACAAGTGCTCTAGCTACTTACATTGGGATCAGAGTAATGTATGTGATGTTGTCCAATATTTATTATTATTATTCTTCAAGAAAGAAAAATCTATATAATTAGCAACTGTCACTGATGCTAGTTTTCTTTATCTAAGGTATTATATAGGTTATGTTGGTGTGGTACAGTTACTGATCGTTTTTTTTTAAGTCACAAGTTATGAATGACTACTACTCGTAACTCAATAGAATCGTGCCCATTATCTTTACAGCACATACATGTGACTTCGAAACTTACGAAATGCAAAACGAATCGTTTCTTGAATGTAGCCGGTAATCAACCACACGCTTGTATGTGATGGAGCCTTTATTAGTTATAGTAACTTTAAAGTGGACATTATGGTAAACTCTGAAACAACATTTTTATAGAGAAAATTTTGTACATCGAATAGAAACTATTTTCTCTAAAATTTTACAAAAAATATATATGTTCTCAGAAGAAGAGTTAGCAAATATATCGATTATATGCTTTCCATTAAATATTTTTTTATTAAAAAAAAATAGTTACGATATTCATCTCTAAAAAAACTGCAATGGTAAACTCAATTTCAACTCATTCTCGGTAGTAAAGAAAAAGCGATTGTATAAGCTTTACGCTTCTTGGATTCTAATTCAAATTTTTTTTTTTTGTTTCTTATTGATTCTCAAAAATCTACCACTAGTTAAGAAACACCTTAGACTTGAGAAAAACCGGCAAAAGAAACTCAACTGGTGTTTTTTCTTTAACAGAAATGTTTATTTACAATGATAAATTAATTATTTTTGAACCGGTCTGGAGGCGATCGTTTCATTTTCAAGGCGTGCTGTCATCTAAAAAGTCGTTACTGTTATAATAAACTTCAGCACGAAAACGTTCTTTGTCATTTTTATGAATCTTTCTTAATAGAAAAATTCCAAACGATTTCTGAAATCCTGTTCAAAAAGCGTATATATCGTCGTACAACAGAATTACTAATCCACCGTCGGGTAACAGGAGTAATCAGTTTATGTTTGTTTTTTGTCTTAATAACCTGAATTTAATTTCTACGAACATACATCATCAAGTATTTATAAAGAAGCGACTTTCAATATTTTTATTTACTTCTTAATTTACTTCTTAATTAACAAATAATTCGTTTAATTAGTGAATTTTTACGATAGCGAGTTATTAGGGACAGTAATTAATGTACATACGGTATTAGTTACGTAGGATATCGATAGTTTTCGAGGCTAACGATTCCGTTTTCAAATGTACGTCGAAATTGTGCTTAGTATTAGGAATTTGTATGAGCCCGTTTAGATAGCTACCACCTACTTATTAGGCATTGCTTGATAAGCAATACTTTTTATTATTGGGTTCCGATTCCGGTGAATCAGTGTAACTAAAGGCACAAGGGACATAACATTTTGGCTTTCAAGGTTAGTGGCGTATTGGGGATGTAAATAATGTATAATATTTTTTAAAGCGCTCTCGTCTAATGGGGCTGCAACCGTTTACCATCAGGTGGCCCATTTTCGCGTCTGTCAACCTATTCAATAATAAAAATATATATATAAAGGCCTAAATCCTAATGAAACAATTTAATTTAGCATAATGGATCAATTTGGATTTGATTTTAATAAAAAATGTTTTATTTTTTAAAAGACAAACGAAACCAAACGTATTTCTTACATAATTAAGACATAATAATGTTTGGCGAAACAATTAACAAGCAGGGTGATATTAATAGAACCTTATCAACCTTCTGATATTGTATTCCAAGCATATGTGGTGTATTCTACGTATCATTTGTATTTATTAATATAGTGTGCCTGCTTGTGAAAAAACACCCCTTCGGGTATTTCGGGTCTTCGAAGAATTCTGGATTTCTATAAATAAACTAGATGGTTTGGATTCCTTCGAATCAGAATCGAAAAATATCAGTTCCGAAAGGTATGAAATAAAATTTTAATACTCTTTGTTTTATAAACTTTATTTGAATTCAGAAGTTTAATTCCAACCGTTCGAGATAAAGAAATTGAAACCATACTCGTACATTTCCGATTGAGAAGAGAAAGGAACTCTTCAAGCTGAACAAAATTTTTGCCATTTGAAAGTCATAAGTGAATCTTTCCGATTTTCCGGAGTCGAATTTAAATCAGCTGCCAGAATTTAGCAAAGAGAATAAAACGCCGATAGATCCGAGAGTGCTTTGTGACAGTAACAAGAATGGTAGATTTGACAGAGAACATTTTGTACGTCGTCGATGTAAATGCAAATGAAAAAAATTATCTTCATCGATTTCTCCTTCTCATCTTGTTTTAAATAATGAATGAATTATATTTAATTTAAATACATTATCAACAATTAATGATATCAACACATTTATTATTACTTTTGTATTTTGATTCATTATTTACAGATTCGTGCATAAGTAAAGCTGACGTAGGTGTACCGATAAGTATTGTTGAAAAGTATTGTTGTATAAGTATTGTTGAAGAACGATTTACGGCGTAGGCAACTACGATACATGTATCCTTAAAATGTTATATTACAATCGTGCACAGCGGCCAGATTCTGGTTTGTTAAGACAGCTCTACATAAGGTATACTTAAATATACTATGATGAAAGGAAATATGTTTTTCTTAAATTGCTTAATTTAATAAAATTGTAGGTACTCGGTCTCGACATTAGGTTTTTTTGTAAAATTGTTTTAAATTTGGTGCACAATAAATACGTTAATCACTGGTAAGTTTATTCAAATCCAACAATTCATTTATATTGTTTGATAAAATAATAGCACTTATGCATTATAAAAAAGATATTTCAAAAGCAATTCCAACATTATTTAATGTAACTATTTTTTTCTGCTTGTGTGTAGTATTAAATATTACTTGAGTGTAAAATATCTCTTTATGTCTAGTATAGTCCAATGTCAAAGTCAAAGTCAAAAATCTTTATTCAATATAGAAGTGTTTACACTTGCTTATCGATAGTCAACAATCTACCACCGGTTCGGAATTTAATACCTCGGACCTGAGAAGAACCGGCGAAAGAAAATCAGCGGGATATATATATTTTTTTCCATTTTTCATGTACAATAATAATTATATTTTAGTTATCTGAAACAGCCTGGAGGCGATCATTTCATTCCCAGGGTGTGCAGTCAACTAAAAAGTCATTAGTGTTGTAATATCCTTTAGCACACAAACACTCTTTAACGATTATTTTGAATTTTATAATTGAATAATTTTGTAAAAACGTATACATTGCCCCAAAAAAGAGTTACTAACCCTGTGTAATCTAATCGGGTACTTGGAGTAACAAGTTTATTCTTATTCCGTGTTAATAGAATGTACGTCACAATTTCTGGGAAAATCATTTATGTTTTTGCGTACATACATAACATTATTAAAAACAAATTGAGAAGCGACAGTCATTATTTTAATTTCTTTAAATTTACCTCTTAACGAATCTTTTGGGCCCAGGTTATAAATTCTTCTGCAGTACAAAAATGGTATTAATGTCAGCTGCATTACCCCAGAGTAGGATGCCATACGACATTATACTGTAGAAATAACTGAAATACATAAGGCGAGCCGTATCCACATCAGTCAAAAGTCAATTTTTTTTACCGCATAGGCTGCAGAGCTGTGTCTATTCGCCAATTTATTTATATGGGGGCCCCATTTGAGCTTAGAGTCTATTGTCATACCAAGTAACTCTGTTGATTCTAAAACATCTAATGCTTCCCCATTCAAAAGTACACTCGTTTTGACACAGCTTACACTGGGAGTAGTGAATTTAATATATTTTGTCTTTTTACTATTTAACATTAAATTATTAACACTAAACCAATTTACTATTTCAGAGAGAGCATTGTTCACATTGTCATATATTGAAAGATGTCTTTTTACTTTAAAAATTAAAGAAGTATCATCAGCAAACAATACTATCTCGAGTTTATCACCTAGGAGATGTGGCAGGTCATTTATATACACAAGGAAGAGAAATGGTCCAAGAATTGATCCTCGAGGGACCCCCACATTAACTGGAGACCCGGGAGATCTCTTTCCATTTACATCAACCCTCTGAATCCGATTGCTCAGATACGAAATCGGAAGACTGAGTGTAGTGTCACTAATTCCATAATGACGTAGCTTTCTGACCAAAGTTAGTGGTGCACACAATTAAAGGCCTTAGATAAATCACAAAATATCCCTAAGGCATCCTGTGACTCCTCCCACGACTTGTAAATATTTTTAACGAGCTCAACACCAGCGTCAGTTGTCAAGCGACCTCTTGTAAATCCAAATTGTTTCTTGTGTAGCAACTTGTTATTGTTAAAATGTACTAGCATTTCATTTAGTAATAACTTTTCAAAGATCTTGCTAAGAGTTGGTAGTACAAAGATGGGCCTATAGTTGTTGGGGTCTGATGTACTACCTGACTTAAATATTGGTAATACTCTACTATGTTTCATTAGGTCAGGAAATACGCCACTAAGGACACAATTATTAAATATAGTGATATGGTAGGGTGCGATTACATCAATTATTGAATTGACTACCTTAACAGAGATCCCCCACAGATCGGCCGTTTTATTAATATCTAGTGATCTGAAGGAACTTATTACATCATTTACACTTAGTGTATTAAATTTAAAACTAATATTACATTCTTCCACATTGTTTTTTAATAACGATTCAGCAACGGTAGGAGAGGAATTTAATGAGTTAGTAGTCGAAAATGGAATGTTTGAAATTTATTTGGTACTGATAGGTTGCCCCGGGTGAGCATGTGTTCAATACATTTTTTATCTCACATTTTTAGTATTGAGCCAAAGCCCTGACCTAACTTGACAAAAAAAAAAAACCCGCTGAGTTTCTTTCGCCGGTTCTTCTCAGGTCAGGGTGTTCCTTTTTCCAAACCGGTGGTAGTGTTTAATTTGACCATCAATAAGAAAGTGTAATGCTTCTATGTTGAATAAAGGAATTTGAGTTTGAGTTTGAGCTTGTCAGATACTACTATAACATTTTTAATATTTTTATTTATATTTATTTCTAACCCCAGTTTATTGTGGTTGTGGAACCCTTTTTTTTTTTTTTGTTTAACGAGGAGGAAATGCATTTACGCATGCCGCCCGGTCGGGGGACCGGGACGGGTATGTGGGACTCAACCGGGGCCTAATGCCCCGTGCCAGGGCACGCTGATGCTAATGCCCTGTCCTACCCACTAAAACCATCCTCGGGTTTCCACCATGCCGCCGAGTGGTGAGGCCACGGGATCGCCAAGGGCATGCAACCGCGACCCCACCAGCGGCAGCCGCCGTAAGGCGGCTGAATATTCATGGAAAGCGCGCCTAGTGCGCGCCTTCCCCCTCATCCTCCACGTGGGAATGTGGCGAACTCCCCCGAGTCCGCCACTGGAGGCTGGGCGTCAACGAAGCTGACGCCCTGCGGCGGATAAGATGGTAGGCTCCGCCGCTGACCGCCGGTGTAAAACACCTGGGAGGCTCGAGTAGCGAGCCCTCCCACTCCCTCCTAGCCAACGAGGTCACTCACGTGGTCCGCCCTGACGCCGATCAGGGACGTACCAGGAGCGGCACCGCGGCATCCCTCCCGCCAGTCTTAGCCGTGGCCGACGAGCAAGCTCAAGCCGGCCCCGTTGCCCAGGGTACACCACGAGGAGGTGACTGACATGTACCCCGTGGTTGTGGAACCCTAGTGAACATTGACTCAACTTCATAGGTTGAGACACTGTGTTAATATTATTATGCAAACAGTTACACGTGGATTCCTTTGATAAGGATTCAAATTTTTCCAAGTTCGAGGTGCATAGCTCAAGAAGATTGTTGGCTGCATGTATATGTTCCTCTATCTGTTTTTGAGCCGAGTCATATTTTTTATTCACAAATTCTAAGGATCTCTGGAGGCTAGAAATTTTTAGTTTTATTTTAAATTTCTAGTTGCAGATGTTCAATATTATTGTCATATATTAATTTATTATTTTGCAACTTATTATTACATGATTTTACTTTCTTAATCAAATGTGACCGTTCTTTTCTCATTTTGTATATGTATTGATATTTATAAGTATTACTAATTACTTTTTGTTTTTTTAATGAATTTATTTAATTTTATGTATTTTTTTATCTTATTATGTGAATTCATATAGGTATGATTAGCTTCAGATTCCTGCAAGGTGGTATTGGAGTCAGAGGCATGTGTAACTAACTCATGATACAACCTTTCAGTCGCATCACATTTCTGGATTGTTTTAATTTGTTCTAGTTCTATTTCTGATTTTTGAGCATTAATAAGACTTACTTCTAGTTCTGAAATTCGACTCAAAGCTCTTTCATGTTCATCGCTACACTCTTTAAATGAGGTCACAATCTTAAGAAGATTGTCTCGCTGGCTAACAACATCTAAACAATGTTCATTCAACTTAGCTAGCTCACTTTTGAGTTCAGTGTTTTTTTCACAATTATTTTAATCTCTTCTTCACTGTCCTCACGCTCTTGAAGATGTTGTCTGTTTAACTCTTTGGATTATTGTAATTCCTTAAGGGTCAATTGGAATTTGGCTTCCATATCTTTTATTGATGTTTTGCGGGTCATAATAGTATACTCCATGATGTTTAACTGTAAATATATTAATATGTAATTAAATAATTAAAAAGATAATATAATATTATTAATTAGGGTTGTTCAAATCTATGTGTTAATATGATTATTTTAATAATATGTGGTATAATAAAATGTGATTAATTATATATTAACAGTTAAGGTAATAGCAATTAATTTGGACAGAGTTAAGGAATTTTATGTGATCTTTTATATTATGTTATGTCAGTTACTAAAGGTACTCTATGTGAGTCACATATAATGTTTTTAATTATTTCTTATTTTGTTTTAATAAATATGTATCTATGTATTAAATTATTTGGTTGTCAACTAATTCAAACAATATTATAAGCTTAGTGTATACTGAACACAAGGATTACAGCTTACACAATAAGCTGAGTCCTATGCACAGCACAGATATTGTGAAGAACTATCTGAGGACTATGTTAAAATCTTCAACTTTGCTTCCAGCTAATTGTCAAGCAAAGTGAGACAGTAATCACGCCAAAGGAGAAGACAGATGCTGTCGACAATATGTAAGCCTTGTTCTAATCAGGTTTATAACGTATAAAAATGACTATATAAAACTTTAAAACAAAATACTCCCCGGGTTTACGTAGAAGATTTCAAGTCAAGTACAAAATATATTTATTTTCATTTTCTTTAAATTACATTCTATGAAGCAATGATAAGTTGCTCCTAATAGGATGTTTAACTTTCCACCTTTACAGCAAAAGACTTTTACTAAAAGCCAAAGGGACCAAAATGAAATTTATTACGGTGATAAATTTCACCAGCTATACTCAATTTAAAAGCAGTACTATTACAACCGAACAGGATTTGTTATAAATCAAAATCCGATTGTTATGATGTGACTCATTTTAGCACGCTTGGTCACTCCTGTTTTGCACGACTTTATTTATTGGGGTCAATCACCTGCATATTCCACGATATTTATAAAGATCCGGCGTTTTTTAATCAGCGAATTATATTGGATATGATTGGATATAATTGAAATATTGAATGTTTTTCTAAGAATAACTTTCTTGTATTTTACAGTTTTTTATGGGAGACTAGTTGTCATCGGCAGATTTGCTCGCGTTTTAGGGGCTAGATGTTAGGTGTGTTGTTATTGTTAGGTGTTAGGCATAAAAATGTAGCCTATGTTAATTCATGGAGTTCAAGAGTGGAGTTGGGGGGCGGGCATTTGGACAAAACCTACTTTATGTATTTTTCTGTACCCCTGAGAATGCATCTTTTGTATGCATGACGCCTCATGATGCATCATGACGATCATTAAAGGCCTAAAAAGGGTTTTATACGCATTTAGGGTTTAAACAAATAAACAGAGGCACTTTCGAATTTATGCGAAAAAAGTTAAAAAGCAATCAAACACGATTTAACTGAGTTTTAATACTCGTTTTCATTACATATGTAATAAATAAAATATAACATTCAAAATAGAGAATGAATATTTGAAAGTTGATTAAATTTACGGCGAATACATATACGTTGCATTATATTTTTAGTTTGTCAGTCACTTCTTTATCGCATAAATTACAAAGTTTTTTAAAAGCAAACACAGGTTCACCACTGGTGCGCTTTGGGAAATATGTATATATTCCAAGAGCAATATCAGGTGCATAGGAATTAAAAATATAATATGATTTATTCGTGCATGCAATAATTCTTAAATGTTATTTGTATTAAATATTCGACCATATTTTCGATTCAATATTGATAGTGTGCTGTTCCATTCAATGGTAGTATTTATACCTAAAGAGGGCTTATTTAGACTTATTTAGCTGAGTACATTATTGAACATTACAAAAATTTTATATTTCGATAAATAACGTCAAGTCACATTCGTTTTAAGGTCTTAATAAGTATGAGCTTAAATGATCCCATTTTATCTGCATGTACACAAAAATTTAGACTAGGTTAAATACTTGTAATATAAAAGTTAAATTTATTAAAAAACAGTTACAAGGGAATGACAAAATGAAAATAAGCCAGCCTTCCTCATCTTCAGTGAAATAGTAAATTTCCTAATGTAAAAATGTTGTAAATATTATTTCTTATTCTTACGTTTCCTACCGAAGAAGATTGACGTAAATATTATAGACAAAGACCTTCGATGTTAACTGAGTTTTCTGTTGATTGATATATATTATTCGGTAGGTAAGATACATTAAGGAAACTTTTCTGTAGTAGATGACATTTGATAATAATAATTTCTGTGACATATATCAAAGTGGAATTATTTCATAAACTTCTTAATTTTCTTGCTTCACTTATAATAAACTAGTTGAAGACATCGATTTATTGATTAACAATATATTTTTATATGAAAAGTAAACAAAAGGTTGCCTATATAATGAAAAAATATTACATTTATATCAATATAGAAATATTCAAAATGATTTCGTATACTTCAGATGGAAACTAAAGTGCCATATCAATCCAACAATGTTATATATACATGTGTTTTTTTTAATCTGTAGATTTCACAGTTAATATTATTATAGCCTTAATAACTCCTTGCGTTTTAATTGGCGGATTTTGTATCGGAAAATGATATGACATACTTTAACAGGATTTATAACGAAACAGTTTCATAGTAACTAATGTTGTAAAGGCGAAAGGGATTTGTTTATTTTTTAGTTTGTTACTTTTTGATGTCTTCATTTCTCAAATGACCATCATGAAATTTTACATAGGTACACGTTTTACACAAATTTACGGTACTTACAACCTATGTAAACTCACGCTCCTAAAAACAATTTCCGTAGCAAGTTCCAGTTGAAATTAATTATTATCACTACGTGGCAATTGCAACAACACAAAGTTCCAAAATTGCCAACATTACATTTTCATCGACACCTTATATTTATTCTGGCGAACGAAACGCTAGCGCGATTCAGAATTCAGCCCATTCATACGAAATATTCAGAACAAGCATTTAATAGATTTGTTACGGCTTAACAACCTACCTCCTCCCTCATATGAGGGTGAAGCTGCGGGCGGAAACTAATAATGAATAACCTGGATCAGTTGAACTTTTATAAAGGGGAAAATGACAGACGAGAGAACTAGAAAAATGTAGTCCATTTAACGTTCGCAATTTTCATTTCACTTTCGCTCTAAGTTCTGTTTATTTATGCGTAAACTAAAAGCTTTATAAATCGAGGTTTTGTGTGTGTGAACATGAAAAATAGTGGGCGATGCGACACGATTCAGCACTCAAGGTCTCCTGGAATAAAACGGTGTACTCGAGATATCTAGGGTATTTTCAATGGTAAATGAGGATACGTAGATGTTTCCACTTAGTTTCACTTTTTTAAAGGCATTTGTTCACTTAATAGCTTGGTATTATCTTTTATTTTGTAAGTATTTTAGTAAATGAACAACGACAGAGTTCACTTTTTTTTATACAAAGATAAGCTGAATTTAACGTGTCGTATTTATTTTGAGTATTTCTCTTTTATATATTTTACTTAAAATTAATGAGTCTTACGAATACTTTGCATAATCATATATTAATTCATAACATAACAAGGCTTTTACCGAAGTAAAGAAACAGCCTAAAACGTCCCAATACTTTGATGGTTTTGAAGATTTATCAACGCTTGTCTACATTACATTAGCAGCCTGTAAATTTCCCACTGCTGGACTATGACCTCCTCTCCCTTTGGGGAGAAGGTTTGAAGGTTTGGTTTGCACCACCACTACGCTGCACCAATGCGGCTTGGTGGAATAAACATGTGACAGAATTTCGTTGAAATTATACACATGCAGGTTTCCTCACGATGTTTTCCTTCACCGCCGAGCACGAGATGAATTATAAACACAAATCAAGCACATGAAAATTCAGTGGTGCCTGCCTGGTTTTGAACCCGATATCATCGGTTAAGATGCACGCGTTCTAACTACTGGGCTATCTCGGCTCAACGCTTGTCTAATGAGAATTAAATACATATACAACATTATATCATCCTAGATATGAAAACAGTGGTACTTGGGTTAAAATCTAATGATCTTCGGTTATGATTGACCGCTCTAAATAGCTCGTGGGTTAAGATTGCCAATAGCCATCTTTTACCACTGAAAATATTATGTCATATATTGTTTATTTTTTTCAGCAAAAATATATTTTCTTACGTTAAAGCTTTAGCGGGATGTCCTGTACCGTGACGAAGGAATTAACCCTTATAAGCTGCAGCCAGGGTTGGAACTTGAACGATCGATTTATTTATATTGGTATATTATTTTATAAGAAACATAATTAGAATCGAATTATGGCAATTGTGGAAAAATCCTTTTACTATATGTAATAAAGTTTTCATGTGATGGTCGTGTACATGATCCTTATTTCATTATTACTTCATATATTATTTTAGTTTAATATATTATTAGCAAATCGCATATTAACAAAATTTGGATTATTTCATATCTCTTTTACAGCTTCTCTGATTATCTTAATATGTAGAAAAACGTTTTTATTTTTTTTTTGTTTACAGTGTGTACTTCACTATGTAAATGTACTAATTTTACAACACATACACAATAATAGAATAAATAGTTAATAATTTGGAGAAAATACAATAATTTTCTCAAGTTCGTGTTGTCTCAAGTAAGGTAACATAGAATAATATTATAATTAAAATTAATAAATGAAAATATTTAACAATAATTAAAAACATAATATTAAAATTTATTATTATAAGGGGTACTTATGTCTGAATATTTTTACTGTTACTCACGAAAATTTATGGCTTTGAATTTAATATAACATTTAATAATAGCTTTACAAACACGAACAAACACACATAAACAATTTCAAAATTAATTTAAAATATTTAGATAAATAATTAAATTAATAAGTTCCCTGGAAATTTAAATATCGAACTAAAATATAAATAATATATTCATAATTTAATCTATGTAAAAATGGCTTGTTAAGTGAAACATAGGCATAAGCTGTGTTATTTTGCTTGTGTATGAGATATGTATAAATAATCGTAACAGATAATGAAAAAATATTGTATTTATTATACATATGGTGTTTCTTTTTCTTATTTTAGGTATAGAATTTTGTTGGCTTTTTCTGTTATTAAGTTCTCATTTGAAATTTTATTTTATTTTGATCAAACTTCCTCTCTGTCATTGGTTTAGCATAAGTATGTTTTTAGTTCTATGTATGCAATATTGTGTTGGCAGTATATCTATGGCGACTGAAAATCAACTACTAACTGAGCTTTCATTGGCATCGACAGTTTTCTTTTTGGAACGAAGTTCTTTTACGCGGCTTACGATAGAATGAACTAGCATGCTATGTGTGTTTCTGTCTGTTATACTCGACGACCTCTACGACGACTAGCGACCTCACTTTCTCTTTGTGTCCTCAATTATATAATTGTCATTTAATTAACAAACGTTCTTAATTTATTTATCTATGACTAATATTTAATACATAATATATATCGAAAGCAACTTTGTTCCTCCCAGGTGTCCCAATACAGCTCCATTTTTAAATTCTTGTACTAATATGTTTTTTGTTTCATTTTTACTGTTCTCGAGCTGGGTGGGTTTATATTTATTATTCTCATTATATTAATTTATTTTTGTAACGACTCAATTTAATAAAATTACATAAAAATATTATGCGTTCATTAATTTATTTTGGCAACCCTAAGTCCTGGTGGTTTTGTCTTTATCGCACCTTCTATTTAGTTTAGATATAAATCTGATTTTGTAAGAGACTCCTATATATTTTTATCAGACGTAATGCTATGTTAGTTTTTTCCGTTTCGCGTTTATCCTTTCAATCTTTTGTTCATAAATTGAATGAAATGGATTTTTGTCAAGTAATTTTTTATAAGAAGTCGAGGTGAAATAATGAATGAGTTGAGAATAATTGGTAATAGCACCACCATGTTCAATATAGTCCTTCGAGCCGGATCTATTATGAAAAATTAATATGTTTGTATTGAAGACCTCATGAAAATTTCGATCACGGCAGAAGTTCTCAAGGGAGGCTAGTCGACCGCCAGATATATTGTAATGCATAGCTGTGTGCACAAACACAGGTGCAACTTTTATTCCCTCATTTTATTATATCTACGAATGGCAATCCGCCACAACCGGATAGTTTTCGGATACAGGATCAGGTACGTGCGATTAAATAATAATAATAAAACAAATCGCAATTATTTAAATAAAAAAATATTTTCGTCAGTTCTCAAAATAACCCTTCAATTATAGTAACGATTCAATGATTACGGAGCTATATAATTTATATTATAAAAGGTATATGAAAGGATAGCTTTCAGATTAAATACTTTTTGAATATTGTATGAAATTATTTACCTTGGTGGTAGAAATACAGCAATTATGTATATTGTTGCGTTTCGGTTTGAAGTGCGAATAAGTCAGTACTCAATAACTTCAGACACACCGACCATAACATCTTAGTTCTAAAGGATCCCAAGGTAGGTGCAATGGCAATTTAATTGAGAGAAAACGTTAGATTTAAAAATGTTTAAAATACAGATTTAGATTGTAATTTTATCGAATTATTTTTTACTATGTAGATTAATACATTATTAATATAATTAAAGTCTCGTTCAAATTAGTTCAAATAATAAATGTAAACAAATGAAACAATAGAGGATTTCCATGAGCGTTGAATTCAAAAATTCAACATAAGGAGAAGAATATATTTAATTTTTAATATAAGTTCTATTTCTGTAGATATATTTTTAATATAACCGCGTACCGAGGAAAAATATTATAGGAATTTATTTATTTAATACTGCTAATGCCACTAGAAAATAGTATCGTGGGCCGAATATCAATGACTCGCCTTCGTACGCAGTGTCTAATTAAAATCAGGACAACGCTACGGGCAATTTCACTTAATTAAACAAGGTCCTAACTGAACTTCGATTGAATACTTTTTAAGCAATGTTAATTCAATGAGACTGATATAGCCCTTGCGTAAGTTATATGCAAATATAAAAATAGAAAGCCAATAAAAAAATAAAATTAGTTACGTGTTATATAAATATCTGAAATATCTTATTAAGATATTGAGAATGCGTTTTAATGTGCTTTTACTTGAATGTAGGGCTTGCACAAGCCGTATCACTCGCTCATTAGATATTCTACCGCCAAACAGCAGTAGTCAGTATTGTTGTTGTTGCGGTTTGAAGGGTAAGTGAGGCAAGTGTAATTACAGGCACAAGGGACATAGAATCTTAGTTCCCCAGGGTTGATATTTCTTACAGAGCCATTGTCCATCGGCGGTGGTAGCACCTTCGATCAGGGGGCCCATTTGCACGTTCGTCTATAAAAGCTAGCCACGTTAACCAATATTAAATAAAAACATTAACAAAAATTATAGTTTAGTTTGTTTTAAGCACAAAGAATGTACAACATCAGTTAAATGACTAAAACACCAAATAAATTAATTCTAATATAATATTATAATAAATACGGTGTAAATCGCATTATTATATTATATATATATATTTTTTTTTCTTTAAGTCTAGCTGTTATTATCTTACGTGACTTTAAACTCTGTACATATTAAATATTAGTCAGAGATTTTATTTTTTGCTAAATTTCTTTTTCTCTACAGACTTGCGAACGTGCCTTTGGTTATATTTTTTTCTTAATATTATTTGCATTTTTGCTCTGGATTTAAACTTCATAAAACTAAACAGTATCCTACTAAGATTCGGAGTTTGAAGATATGTTTCTCCGAATAGTGAATGATTGTCTTAAGTAAATAACTCAAATTACGAAAAGCTCTTTTTCAAAATAAATTAAAATAATATTGATTTTTTTTTTTAAATTACTAAATATTTAAAATAATTAGTCACCCTAAACAAGGTAATTTGAAATGAATCATTCATGAGTTTCTGTATTAACAATATTTGCAATTTACGGAATGAATGGAAGTAACCACTGAGTTTCTTGTCAAGTTACCACGGTGGATTTTGCATTCCGATCTCGATTTAGTTCAATATTTAAATTAATCTTCTGAAGTGAATATTCAAAAGCACTTGTTAGTCTACTTGTATACAAGTTAATAAGAAAGATACTTCCTAATTAGTAATCTGATTGTGAATTGTCCCCGCTTCCGGTGGTGGTGTGCAGCGCATGCGATGGACACAACCCATTAATGAAAATGTCATGCGCGCATACTATGGGGCTACAGAGGGGGGAATTAATCTCACGGCGTACCGTGTTAGGATGCTCTCTCTGTTTCAGGCGCTTGAACCAGCTATCAACGTCTCGGCTCAACGACTGTCGGATCAGGTGCGGATCATTCTGCGTAACAACAGGCTGAGTGACACCGTGCTTGACCGGATTCGCTCAGAAATGTGTAATAGCGGTTTCACTTCTGCCCCGTCACAGCCCGTGGTTGAGGGACCACTTCCTGCAACACCACAGGGCCCAGATCATGATGATGAGGGCGAGGGTGACATGGCTATTACAACAAGTAAGTACAGTGATCAACTGAGGAGCGCACTGGCGGATGCGATTCGGGAGTATCGTAACACTCCCGCTGAGCTTAGGCCACGGTTGCCACGTTTGCCCATGACTAAACGGAATAGGGACCTAGTGTGCACTCTGGATTCACTGCTCGCAGATTATTTTGAGAGCAGTGAAAATCTCGAAGATACGCACTCAATTCTGTTTTGTGCGGCTGTTGCAGCATGTCGTGTAGCTGGTGTTACATTTGAAGACACCGAACGAGCTATACGACCAAAGGCTGCTGCACCGGCCTGGCAGAGCAGGATTGAGAAGCGTATTAATGAGACCAGAGTGCTCATTGGAAAACTATATTGTTTTAAGGAAGGGAATACGCGTCCACGTGTAATGCGTTTTGTGGGGCGGGCGTTCTTGGGGACTGGTATCAGTTCGCAAGAATATCCGTCCCATGTCATGGAGCGTATTGACTTCCTAAAACAAAAAGTTTATGCATGGGCGAGCCGCATCCGTCGGTACAGGCGGCGAGTGGACCGTTATTACTTGAATCGCATATTCCAGAGCGATCAAAGGTGGGTGTACAGAACGTGGGAGCGACTTGACCAGGGTGTGAGCGATGGATATCGCCCAGATGATGATACCACGAATACATTTTGGCGCAACATCTGGTCGGTGCCCGTCGACCACATTGAAGGTGACTGGATGCGGGAGGTCAGGCAAGCGTGCGAGCCTTTGGAAGCGATGGGAGAAATTTCCATTGCTTCTGAAGATGTAGCCGCTGCTGTTCGGTCCGTTCCCAACTGGAAGTCTCCGGGACCGGACGGGCTGCATAGCTTTTGGCTAAAATGGCTACGCAGCTCGCATGATTGCTTGGCATCTCAGTTCCAGTCAGCTCTAGAGTCTGGGTCGCTACCACAGTTCCTTACCACCGGAGTCACCCACCTGCTCCATAAGTCAGGTAGTGCAACGGATCCTAAAAACTATAGACCGATTACTTGTTTACCAACGGTCTATAAGCTCCTTACCTCCATTCTGAGAGATAAGATTAATAGTCACATACAGAATAATAATATTTTATCTGTCTCTCAGAATGGATGTAGGGGTGGATCACGAGGCACTAAGGAGCTACTCCTCATTGATATGACCATTAGCCAACAGGTTCGTCGTTTTCGAAAGAGTCTGTCGACATGCTGGATAGATTACAAGAAGGCCTATGATTCCGTGCCGCATACATGGCTCTTGAGGGTGCTGGAGTTGTATAAATTAGATACAACTCTATGCAGTTTCTTGAGATCATGTATGGGGCAATGGCGGACAGTCCTTCGCTATCCAGGATGCCGAACGATTCATGGTAATGACGAACCGATAAGGATTGAGCGGGGAATATTCCAGGGCGATAGTTTGAGTCCATTGTGGTTTTGTTTAGCCTTGAACCCTCTAAGTACTCTGTTAGAGGGTTCAAGGTTAGGCTATTGTTTGCGGAGAGGAGGTAAAGTTATATCTCACTTACTTTACATGGATGACTTAAAGCTCTTTGCACCTTCAGGTTCACAACTAATGGAGTTACTAAAGGTAACAGAAACTTTTAGTAATTCTATTAGAATGGAATTTGGAGTTGACAAGTGCGCGGTTATGCATGTAGAGCGAGGAGAGATTATGGAATCTGACGGATTACAACTTTCAGATTCCATAAACTTTAGATCACTGTCCGCAAACGAATCATACAAATACTTGGGTGTGTCGGAAGCGTTAGGCATCAATGTGACCGACATGAAACAATCACTGCAGGAGCGTTTCTTTGGTCGTCTGAAAAAAGTACTCAAGAGTCTTTTATCGGGTGGTAATAAGGTTCGCGCCTTCAATGGTTGGGTCATGCCGGTCTTGATGTACTCTTTCGGCATACTCAAGTGGACTCAAAAAGAACTAGACGCCTTGGATAGGAGAGTCCGTGTCCTGCTGACTGCATATCGGATGCATCATCCTCGGTCTTCGGTGATGAGATTGTATATCCCACGGAGATGTGGTGGCCGTGGTTTTTTAAATGCCAAGACCCTACATAACAGTGAGGTATACAAACTCAGGGAGTATTTTCTCCACACTGACTTGGATATGCACCGAGATGTAGTTACAATGGACAAGGGGCTAACTCCGCTCTCCTTAGGCAAAGAGAACTGGCGCAAACCTGTAGTACTAAGTACTGAGAACCGCAAGGAGGTATGGAAGAGCAAGGAGTTACACGGACGCTTCTATCGGGCCCTTCATGGACCCGATGTGGACTTTATAGCGTCCGTAGCTTGGCTACGGTTCGGCAACCTATTTGGTGAAACCGAAGGGTTTGTCTGTGCAATTATGGACGAAGTTATCATGACGAACAATTACCGGAAGTATATTGTGAGGGATGGCACGGTGGACATATGTCGGGCGTGTCACACTCCGGGCGAATCCATTAGACATATTATTTCCGGTTGTTCTCGTCTTGCTAACGGAGAGTATTTGCACAGACATAATCAAGTGGCCAAGATTATCCATCAACAACTTGCACTTCGATACGGTCTTGTGGTATCAGAGGTACCCTACTACAGGTATGTGCCCGACCCAGTTCTCGAGAATGGTTGTATCACACTGTACTGGGACCGATCTATAATCACTGACAGGACTGTTGTCGCCAACAAGCCTGATATAGTGGTGATAGATCGGTCAGAGCGCCGCACGATAATTATTGACGTCACCATCCCTCATGACGAGAATCTCGTGAAGGCTGAGAAGGATAAGCAAATAAAATATCTTGACTTAGCTCACGAGGTTGTCGACATGTGGGATGTGGATACAGCAGTTATTGTGCCGATAGTCGTTTCAGCGAATGGCCTAATGGCCAAGAGCCTCGACCAACACCTTAAGAGGCTCTCGTTAGGCAGCTGGGTCAAGGGCCTGATGCAGAAGGCAGTACTCCTCGGCACGGCGCGTATTGTGAGGAAGTTCCTCTCTCTGGGGCCCTGACCACTGGTGGCTTGGACCTTGTTCCCGCCACTGGTTGGCCTCTGTATTTTATATTTTTAAATATATTTTATATATTTTGTATTCTATATTTAAAAATCTATTATGCATGAGTGTAAATAAATAAAAAAAAATAATAATAATAGTTAATAATGAAAACAGTTTCTCCATCTATCTTATCCATAGTATAAAACAAAGTCGCTCTCTCTGTCCCTATGTCCCTTTGTATGCTTTAATCATTAAAATTACGCAACGGAGTTTGATACAGTTTTTTTTAATAGATAGAGTGATTCGAGAGGAAGGTTTTGTATATAATACATAGACAATATAATTAAGTAACACTGATAATTTTAAAAGTTTCTAATGTGATGTCGTAAATTTATATATTTTTTGCGCTTACATTGTAAACGCTGATAACCCACAATAAACATTTTTTTATCGTTTACTTTTTTCGAGAAATAATGGCTTATTTTCGTCATTCCTCCCTCGAGTCGATGACGGCGACCTAAGCTGAGGTCCAGCCTCACAGGAGGCGCCCTTAGGACGCGCGTATTCTGAGCCCTTAAGTGGGATCTCAACACTAGGCTTGAGTAGTTTAGCTCGCCTATCCCACCCGGTGACGCTGTAGAGGCCATTGCCAGGGCCAACAGTATTTTACAGTTCGAAAAAAAAGCTGTTCTCCCTATAGCACTTTGAATTTAGCAGCGATCGTACGCGGTTATTATCGGAGCTCTCTAGAGAGGGAAATAACAATACTTAATAAAAACGTGCTTTTCAGCGCGACAACGTATAGTATGTATGAATTTTTGCTGTATAAATTAAAATAGATGCTGCTGCTATTATTTTGGAAGATATACGCTCACGGCGCTATGAAACGAATAACTATCCACTTTCAGATGTTTTTTTGAGAAAACTAGAGATCATAAAAGAAAGGTAAACATGATGTTTTGGCTAAGTTATCATGAGCATTGATGAACCTGGTCGACTTTGGAGCGCTGCAACAGCGTTTAAAATTGACCAAAGTGAAAAATGTATACAGCAAAATTTTCAAAAAGACATGTTCTATTAATTTGTTCCAATCTAATTTTGTTCTAAAATGAACAGAGAAAAAGTTGTTAAGCAAAAAATAAAATTTTCTCCCTTTTTTGCTAATAACTTTTTAAATTTTAAGTTTATGGTAAAAAGTTACATAAACATAATTGTAGACACAATGATTTGCTACAAATTATGTCTTTACAAATTTTCCGTACAATTAATAGTTTCGGAGATATAGTTAAAAATATCTTTCCAACCCTTTTTTCAAGATGGCGGGCGGGGGACAAGGGCTGCAACCCCACAAACTTGGGGTTAAGGTTGTATTGACACCCCCTACATGTCTCACAAATAAAATTGCATCCTCTAGAAAATGTTCAGTCAATGTAACATTTCAATGGACTATTTTACGAATTTTCTAATCTGAGATTAGCTGTCAATCCGCACCCTTTTAGCTATTGTGACTTCAATGAATAACGGTCATCCAAATTTTCCGATTAAGTGACTTTTCAATGTGTGGGGTGCTTAGTAGTCGTTTTTACATACATACCATCGTGACAATTGTTAGCGTACCTGACTCTTGCGCTGACGATACTAGATTGCACCTCGCACAACAAACATTGTTACAGGCTACGTACTAGGTGTTTATGCTTGCATTACGTTTCCGGACGAAGGTATTCCAGTGAGTCCGTTGTTTGTGAAATGTTAGTATTGATTTAAACGACATCGTTGTTTCTTGGTAACATCGAATAATTTAAGTGATAGTTAGTCTTACGATGTTAAGTTATTTGGATCATTCCGAATTATACGCGATTGAAATTACACAAGTAATTGAACATGAATAATGTAAATGATATTACATCATGCGTATTTAATTACTAATTCTCATTTTATTAATCATACGTGAGCTTTAAATTGTAATAACGATTAAATTATTTAAATTGTAATGTTCAATTATGCAAATCTGAGTTTCTGTTGTTTCCATAAATTATAAATAAATATTCTCTTATATTTATTCGTTACAAATCATTAAATAAATTCGACTTCGAACGCTCGTAAGGGTTGCCCTTTTTATCTTTTACCAGAAGACGTCACCTTGGCGACCTTTATAAAATGGTCACAACAAACGTAATTGGCTACTTAATACCCCATCACGTCAAACAAAGGCGAGGTATCATAATGACGTGGGTTCGCATTTCGCTGTCACCCGTCAACTCTATAATTCAAGAGCGATGAGGTTCACCGGGCCCTTAAGAAAACGATCTAAAGATATTAATTTATTCAAGATTCCTTCAAGATCACTAGCAATGTGTATAGAGACGTTGTTCTATTGCGAAGCCCTATAGACTCTCACTGAATAAAAATCACGAGATCTTTTATATTAATGCCTATACCTCTGGCGTCTGTAATTACGCTGGCTTACTAAACTGAAATACAATGAAGAAAAAATGATAAGCAGTATATCGGGGTAACTGATAAAGTGACACTCAAAATCATATTGCTAGTTTAGCGATTGTTCGGTACAAGCAAGTTTATGTATCGTATTAGCAAACCAGACATCTGTTGGAGACGTTGCCCTGTCTTTGTATACATGTATACCAAATATAATGACGAACGGACTCGGTTGAACGTTAAATAAGCTGTTTCGTTGCTGCGCCAACTAGTGGCGACTTAATATACCATATCCATTTTTATTATGCTAGTTAAAAATATGACATGACTTTAAACGGATCTTAGTATCTTGTAACTAACATATTGGAATCAATAGTATATTCATGACAGGTTATTTAACCTGTTCAATGATTCAAAAGTGCTTGTTTTGTAAGAAGGATGAATTTAATGATAATTTCATAAATGCTGCTTGCAGATTTGCACGTCAACTTGACGTCATTTATTTGATTGACAACAGTCATTATAATATTTAAAGCCCAAGCACATAAAAATAACTTGTCACGATAAAACTGTTTTCGATATTTAAAGATTAGTTGTCCATCCCGACTTCGTACAGGTAAAGTTCACGCAGAGTTACCCTTCCTACATTCCCCCTTGAAGGTAAATAATCCGAAAATCCGCGTCAACGTTGTGAAAGGATTAATTCTGCTAAATTTCAATTCAATGGGATCTATAGCTTCGGAGTTCTCTTAATGAGTTGGTGGTGTTTCGCTTATACGTATATATATATAGGTTAAACTTTGCGATCGTTCATCAAACATTGTTAGAACTACCGAATTTGTTTCTCACAGTTGGATACATTAGCAAAGATAAATTATTATTAGGACCATTTCACACAGCAAACGATGCACAATATTTTTTGAAATTAAAAACAAAATCTTAAACTATAAAACCTTTAAATCTTTTTTCTAATTTTCTGCCTTGCACAACCACTCTTTGGAACCAGCTTTTGGGCAGTGGTTTTTCCGGACCGTTACGACTTGGACGCTATCTCAAGGAAAGAGTGTACACATTTCTTAAAGGCCGGCAACGAACCTGCAAGTCCACGCTGTTGCAGATGTTCGTGGGCGATAGTAGTCACTTTCCATCAAGTGAATCCTATGCGTCTACCGACTGTACCGTAGAAAACCCGTTAAAACATAACTAAAAATAATATTAGTAATCCGAGAGAATTTGTAAAATAAATATATTTGCACATTAATTTGCTAATGACTTTGCATCATAATTTTTTATTATAAAAATCTTATTTATTTAACGGTTTTCGTGGCCTCATCTTCAATCTATTTCCAACCTATAAATTCTGTCGAAAAACGCAAATCCTTTCCAATTTAAGCCCTATAACCTCATTTTAATATTGGCATTTTTTCAATGTAATTTAAATTGACTTGAAGTCCTGATTAATTTCGGAAGCGGTTGTTTTGAGGCAGCTGTGCAAGGTATACTATAGTCCAAAAATGTGTGGGCAATTATACTTGCAGTCTGTATGCCATCACTAGCAAGTATTCTCACTGCCACCTTTCTATCGCTGGGGTACTATTAGACTCGATACCAATACATTTAATCAACCCGGGATTTGAAGCCAAAATTTCACGTTAGGTACCCTTATACGCTCGCTACTAGATTAATGAGGCACTTCAATGTTAAATCGAATACGTTAATTGTGTCCTAAGTTTTGTCGCTCTTTGGAGCACCAGTGTGACCGAGTTAGTTTAAGTTTATTCCATAATATCAGGCCATAAAATAATTTAAAAAGACAATATGAGACGATAAAAGCCAGGCTAACGTTGTGCTTGAGTTTGTAAAGTTATAAAAGATGTACTAGAAATGAATTATTATAATACGACATAGAAAATAAAGCAGTCAAACGTAGCTAAAATGGTGCCAAGAATTTTTATCGTTTTGGGGCAATTTCAAGAAAAAAGCCTTATGATAAAATACTTGATTAAGAAATTCCGTTATTTACGTCATTAGCGACTTCTCGATCGATAATTCTTTCTGTGCTCGTGTATAAAATCATTGCAATTATTCAGTTATGCTTTTCTTAACGACGCCCGAAAAAAAAAAGATAGATACCTATCTTTACTATCTATCTAATCGGAAAACAACAAGATATATCTATATATTTAGATATATAGAGATAACCTTGATGTGTTCCGGTTGTGAAATAGTTTCAGTAATATTTTTAAAATATTATATAGTTATAGTTTCATAAATATTTTAAAAGGGAAGAAATTTAAAAACATAACTATAAAATATGAGTGTAGCGAGTATACGTCTTAATACTTTATGTGACGTAAAAACACTGCGTTAACATAAGAAATGAATTAGCTTGCCGCCTGACCATTATACTAAAGAGTGTCGAGTCTCCCCGAGGAGGGTACTTTCAGTGTATATAAAGAAGGTCAAAATCTGTTAGAATTATTTATGTGGTACTTTATTACATACGTGTACTGCTTGATTAACTTAATTGACATTAAATACATGCAATACTGCATACAATGTATGTAGGAATGTATTATATTATAAGGTAATCGTTTCTTTTTGGTGATTGTAAATTTGAGTTTTAGTCTATACTAATATTATAAAGAGGTAAAATTTGTTTATTTATATGTGGGGATTTATCTCTGGTACTTAAGTGTAAATTTTTTTCACTGTTAGAAAGCTACATTATTTCTGAGTACTACAGGGTAAATCTGTACCGTATAAATTGCACCTGTGCGATACCGAAGCATGTCGTTAGTCAAAAATGTTACGTTAAAGGTCGATTTGTAAAAAATATCTGTGATTATATTTTTTGTATTTTTAAATGAAATCTGGGAACTGGGTACAGTAATCCTAAATATAATAGATATCCTCGAAACTTTTCACTGCTGTTTCCGACTTCAACGAATAGATTTTTAGAAAATTTTTAAAAGTCCGGGTATAGTACGTCTAAGAAACTTACTTTAAATTTTATATTTCTAGCTTAAAAAGTTTCAGCTCTCCGATTATATCTGATAACATTTTTTAAATATAGACGAATATAGTAACTGTGGCTCTTGCGTTATTCCTCCACCATTTAAGATTCCGATCGTGAAATTTACTTTTATGGCATCAGAAATAATATATTTGGAATTATGAGTCATTTTGCTCCGTAGAAATAAAATTTTATAATGACTCGATTATAGCTCATCCTATTGGATCCAAGCGAAGCTGTAAATAACCAGTTCGATTATACTAATATAGTGTATGAATATGGTCTTAATCTCTTAAATTATTTAGGTACACAATCACCGACAGATACACCGACGATTGTATTACGTAAAGATATACTCTCATTTATTAGATTTATGTTTATATAAGAGTACTAAGCATTTATTACCAAATCGATCAGCTGATAATATTTGATAAATGGAGCGTGAACCTAAAATGCGTGGCTTAACAAAAAAAAAATGAAATAAATGTCGCTGAAACTTTCCGCTTCCTCCGAACTTTGCTCTCGGTTATGATGTCTCCCCGACGTTTTTTGTTACCATCTTAAGTCGTGTCAAGTTTTTTACGAGATTACAATGTTCCAAGGGAATTCAGTGTTGAGATAGTTTCATAGTCAACTAAATTTAATACGATCTTCCGAAAAGTGTTACGCATATAACTTTTGAGAATTATGTTTGAATAAAAAGGTAAATTATTTCATATCAATTCTAATCAATAGCCGAAATGGGACAGTAATTAGAACACATTGATCTGAATTGAAGACTATTTTTTATTGCATAGTTTGGAGAACGAGTATATGGGTCACCTAATGGTAAGTGGTCACCACCGCCCATAGACAATGGCGCTGTAAGAAATATTAACCATTCCTTACATCGCCAATGCGCCACCAACCTTGAACAAAGATGTTATGTCCCTCGTGCCTGTCGTTACACTGGCTCACTTACCCTTCAAACCGGAACTCAACAATACTCTGTTTTTTAGCGGTAGAATATCTGATGAGTGGGTGGTACCTACCCAGACGGACTTGCACAAAGAACTCCCACCATTCTCAGAAAACTGACATAAGACCGCAAATTTTCATGTTTTTAATATGTGTTGATAATTCATTGCGTGAAGGGAAACATTGTGAACTGTACGTATGTGACAGATGAAAATTTATCACGTATTTTTACCTTCCCACATTGGAGCATCGTAAATAAACACTATATTTACTCCTACGAGATAACAACAGAAGGCTTTATGACATTAACAGGCAGATACTTTCCTTTGCTTAGTTTTTTATTTGTGACAAATATTATCAATATAAAATTTAAATGGTTAAAACGCGTATTGCGTTATTTGTAAAGATAAAGCCACTAAATATTGTCGATTTTCATTCAAACATTAAAAACCGAACCTATGCCAATTACGAACCGTAATAAGCTTAAATCTAAACAATTATAAAATTTTAATATATGAGCTAATTTTGAGCTATAGTTTACTAAAACCAAGAATACATTTAAAAATAATTTAAGTTGTAAGAAATAACTCAGTCGCTAAAATTGTATATATATGTTACTGTAAAAACTCGACTAAGATTTACCGATTATGAATGGTAAATGTCCATAAAACTTTGGGATTCGAACTTTTACCATCATTCACTTGGTAAATTTTAGGATTTACGTGTTAGGTTAGGTTAGGTTGGAATGGTCAAATTCCGGAAAAGTCGTCCCTTTATAATAAATACTTACATTTACCAACTCATGTCGGTAAATCTTAGGTTTTACTGGAAAATCTTAAGATTTACCTTAGTTCGAGCTTTTACAGTAACATATATGTCTTTTGAAATATAGTTTCGAAAACGTGAATGTTGTTAAGGGAGTTGACTGATTCTAATGGCAAGGAGTGGTTTATCAATAGAATCGAGAGCATTGATATATATATTGCAGAAGTGGCTATAAATTACAAACAGCAACTGTAAAAGGATTAGTTCCTGAATATCGTGTATTCTGGCTGTCAGTTCAATACGAAAATCGAAAGAATTCTAAAAAAATGTCAAATTATTTTGCATGCTTTTTTCAAAATAATCGTTATACAAGAAAAAATACTTTTTTTTGTCAGTGAAACGAGTTACATGAATGAGGTTTTATATAAAAAAAAAAACTATGAAAGACACGTACATGATTACAACAAAACAATAAATAAATAGGAAAAAATCACACTTAATATTATCACGGGTGATAATAAATAAAATAAAGTTGGGACTGTGATTAAAACTCAGACTGCATATACGAGGAATAATTGAGACTATTTTTTTTAATTACGCGTATCGCTCATCACGACTAAGTTACTGAACCGAACATAATGAAATTTAACACAGTTAACAATTGAATATATTGAAAATTAATACGTTGTTTATTGTACTTTATTACGCGTCGTATATAATTCTTAGGGCACAGTCAAAAATATAGTATTATATTTACGTCGTAAAATGGATTTAGATATACAATTTTTACATTTTTAAAGTATCGAAAGTAATGGGGATTAACAATATTAGAATATCTATAATTGAATACCGAAGTAGGATCATTTGTGTTTAAAGGGAGATGGAACAGAATCCCTAAGGGGAATTAAATTACGGGACCGTTAAAAGGGGAAGAAAAAATAGGATAAACCTAGCATTTGCTGATGAGAAACTTCGATACAATGCCTATTGAAATCCGTTCTATCATCCGGTCATATAATTAATATATGAATAAACTGTGGCCTTTTTCAATTCTATTGAGTTTTTTTTTGTATTCATAATGATGTGAGCATTGTCATATTGTATGAATCCTGGTTTACGTCAGCATATTTAACAAAAAATGTTATTTTTGTTTTATATTCATTAATAAAATTTGAATTCTATGATAGTCAGTGTCCGGCTTTTATAAGTTACAGTCAGCATTGCAAATTCAGTTAAAATTCTTATTATAATTTATGTCAGCCCTCTCTTCCATCTTTGCACAGGGACGGTGAGTCATTGGCCCATACCGCGAAGGAGAAAGCTGATCTTTTAGGCTCTCTCTTCGCGGCGAACTCGACTCTGGATGATCGAGGAAAGTCACCACCAACAATCCCGCGGTGTGATACCACCATGCCGGAGGTTAAATTTCGGCAAAGTGCAGTTCGTAAAGCACTTCTTTCCTTGGACATTCATAAGTCAAGTGAACCCGATGGCATCCCTCCAATCGTGCTACGGACATGTGCTCCCGAGTTGGCGCCGGTCTTAACGTGTCTTTTCCGCCAATCCTACGCATTAGGCCTCGTCCCGATCTCCTGGAAGACTGCTTTGGGGGATCCGATTCCTAAAAAGGGTAACCACTCAGACCCATCCAATTATACTCCTATAGCCATCACCCCCTTGTTCTCCAAGGTAATGGAGTCCATTGTAAACTGCCAGCTCCTGCGGTATCTAGAGGAGTACCAACTGATTAGCGACCGCCAGTACGGTTTCCGTCGGGGTCGCTCAGCCGGTGACCTTCTAGTTTACCTTACTCATAAATGGATGGAAGCAGTTGAGAGCAAGGGAGAGGCATTAGCAGGCAGTCTGGACATAGCGAAGGCCTTCGATCGTGTGTGGCACAAAGCGCATCTTTCGAAGCTTCCTTCCTATGGGCTTCCCGGGAAATTATGCAATTGGATTACCAACTTTTTGGCAGATCGGAGCATCAAGGTCGTTGTCGACGGTGCATGCTCCGATCAAAAATTCGTCAATGCTGGTGTTCCACAAGGCTGCGTTCAATCACCTACTCTGTTTCCTCTGCATATCAATGACTTGTTGCAAATCAGTCACATTCACTGCTATGCAGACGACAGTACCGTAGACACCTCATACACCGGCTGTACTAATATTCCTCGGGAAAACGTCGAAGAAAACCGGAATAAACTTGTGTCTGAAATCGAGTCTTCGTCAAACAAAGTCTCGAACTGGGGCCGACTAAACCTAGTCCATTTCAACCCCAAAAAGACGCAAGTTTGCGCGTTAACCGCCAAAAAAAACCATTCGTCGTATCTCCACGATTTGAGAACATTCCGATAGCCGCCACATAGCTAGTATCGGAATACTTGGCGTCGATATTTCGTGCCTCGTTCAGTTTCGCGGTCAATTGGAAGGCAAAGCCAAATTAGCATCAAAAAAACTCGGTGTGCTCAGCAAGGTAAGACAGTATTTCACGTCGGCCCATCGCCTAAGACTATACAAGGCGCAAATTCGGCCTCACATGAGTACTACTCTCACCTCTGGGCGGGTGCTCCCCAGTACCAGCTCCTTCCATTTGACCGTATCTAACGTAGAGCAGCTCGAATTATCGACGATCAAGCCCTTTCTGATCTGCTCGATCCTTTGGCTCTGCGTAGAGATGTTGGATCACTCTGCATCTTCTACCGAATCTTCCACGGGGAATGTTCCGAGGAATTGTTTGGATTAATCCCGGCAGCTGAATTTCACCTTCGGACATCTCGTCAAAATTCTAAATTTCACCCGCACCACCTAGATGTCCGAAAATCCACAACAGCGCGATTTTTAAGACATTTTCTGCCTAAGTTTTTCCGAACCGATACGACTTGGGACCTTCAAAAAAGAACGTACGCCTTCCTAAAAGGGCGGCAACGCACCTGCAACCCCCCTGGTGTTGCAGATGTCCATGGGCGGTGGTAATCACTTTCTATCAGGTGAGCCTCCTGCTCGTTTGCTCCCTATAACATAAAAAAAATAAAAAAATCACTACTAATACGCGCACTTGGCTAGCATAGAAGGGGGAAGGGGTTTGTATACAGTCCCTCAGACAGATTTCAATAAGTGCACATTGCAGCGTTAGGCCAACCCAGTTGCCGTTCTAGTCAAGGGTACTGCAAACATGACCAGCGAGTCCTTCATCACACCACATTACGCATCCTTGACAATTTATACCCAACCAAACCTATTTGCATGTTTTAGTTCTATATATACCATACCTAGTCACATACTATTTAAACTGTATAGCCGGTCACAATTGTATTGACCTGAAAATAATTATGACTGCAACCTATATATAAGGATAACACAGACACCGAATGTGTCAGTCTTGATTGGGTGGAATTTTGTTTTTTTTTTTAAGCTCTAGCTTATTAATCAATAAATCCAATAATCATACGTCCGTTAAATAATTGCAAATAAATCTGCGGTTTTATTGTTGGTTTCGTGATTGTAAATAAACTCTGTTTACACAATACCACCGCAATGAGATGAGAAACAATATAAATTGGATTAAAATAATTGTGTGGCACTTGCGTCGTTGTTGACGGCTACGTTTATTAATCAACATTCATTTATTACCAAAGTCACGATTAGGTTAGGGTACATCGATTTTAAACAATATTGAATTATGAAGAAAGGATTTGAGTCCGTGTCTCTCAATCTTAAGGCTTTTTACTGTTTTGACATTTCAAAGGTACCTAAAAGCATCTACTTGGGTATAATATATTTAGATTTCATATGATTTTAATACGTTACGCACAACATTTAGGTTATAAATTTAACGTAAGTCGTAAGTCTCTAACGTTTTATGTTTTACGAAATATACCTATTTTAGAAAACTTCAATGTTGACCTATTTAAGATATTTGACGAATTGTAATCGCAGGGAGTGGTTTATCAATAGAATTGGCACCATTGATATATATTACGAAGCTGGAACATGAAAATGTAACCAATGATTTCGGGTTCAAAAGGAAGGGAAGGGCCTTTATTTATCGCAAGAAATTCGCCACATGTGTATTGACTAACCTTTTTATGATATTGGTAGGCGGACGGGCAAATTTGCCAGCTGGTGGTAAGCGTATATCACCGTACACAAAAACTGGCACCGTATGAAATTTTAGTCATTCCTTACATCACCAATACGGCAACCACCTTAGGAACTAAGATATATTGTGTTCCTTGTGCCTGTAATTACATTACTGTCTATTTAAGAGGCCAGCAATTAAACATTACTGTTTATTTGTAAGTATACTCATTTTTAAAGTATTTACACTCAAAATTTTACTATACCTACTATTTAGTTATTTGTAAATTATGTATAAGATTTGAAGTTATTCCTTTAATATTCGACGTCCATTTTACAAAATAACATCAAAGGCACCAGTAGCCCCGCTTGCTCGGCTCAGTAATATATGTAAAAGGAGATCGAATTTTTAATCATACTTCGGAACATTTATCTTTTCTCCATTCAAATGAATATAAAACTGCATTGAGGGAAGTCACTGAATAATGCATCGAAACGAATGCAATGGCTGATTTGAATATTGGCTATTTTCCACCTATTCGATTAGGTCTACCTATTTTTAGAATACTTAGGACCCTTCACTTGTCAGATATAAAATGTCACTCGAATTTAACCGCAAATACTTTTCGTGATTTTTCAGGTCAAGTTGTTGATGTAAATATAATTACTGAGCCTTAATTGGATTTTTTAAAATATTAACACGATTTTTTTTTTACATAGCAAGTATGGAAATATATTATTAAGAACTGATGATAAGTGGTCTAGACCATGTATATATATTTTAAAAAGGATTAATCATACATATGTTATACTACATTAGTATACGTGGGATATAATTTCTCACAATATAAATTCAGTAGATGATTTCCACTCTGTGCATTTACACAATTGCCGATTGATGAACTGTATGGTGGTTGTGCTTTTGATATGAAACTTAATTCACCACGAGCTACTTTACCTTCATAGTAATCGGTTAAATGGTGTTGAAGTCCATTGATCTTAAACAGATTACCTGACATCCATTTTTATATATCACAAGGACAATATAATTAGTAACATAAAGAGTAGTCAAGAGAATATACAACCTTGACCTTTTTGTGTCTGATTATATTTGACTAAAATAATTATAATAATATTTCAGAAATAATATTGTCAAAAACTTTTGCCGAAATATTGAAGCGGGTCGCTGGACCTCTAAACATGTATGAAACTGAAAGCTATTATAAGTGTGGGATTTCAAAGCCACGAAAATATTATTAAATTTTATCAAGTAAATATTTTTCATAGACAAAGCGAATATTTTTCGTGTCGTATTATTTTAAAATATTTTTACGAAAAACATATTTTGCAATGTAGAAATGAAATAAAATTGTAAATAGAAGTATATTTAAAACAAAATCTAATGAATTAATGAAAAGACACTTTTATGATTATTGCACGAAAATATTTGTATAACATTTAAGAACTTTAACTGAATAACGCAATTTAAAATCGTCAGACATAAAATCATAACATTGTGTTACATACTTTCCGAGAAAGGTCAAATGAGACTTAATTCATTAAACTTTTATTTATTAATAAATCAATACGACAATATTTTGATCATTACTATTATACCAGCAAATCTCAACTGTACCGTATCACTATATGACTATGTTATTCATATTGTTACTACACAAACCTACAGCATTTTAAATTGATACTAGACGAACATTATTGACTTTCTTACAATATTGTAGACGAATCTGTAGAGTTATTTTGTAAGAAGAATTATCAAACTTATTGCAGAACTCGACCGTGAGATGTCGAAATGTGATATGCGATACTGACTACAATAATTATAAGATTTAAAGGATACACGTATCAAAATGGCGTATCACCATAAGTTTATTCGTCGTAGTGAATTCTTGCAGAATCCTACTGTTGATATTGATTTTAATTATCTTATATCCAGTGAAATTAATAATATTAGATAAAATATTTGTATTTGTCTGAATGGTTCCCTATATTTGTAAATGATCTAATTAGTCGTTTTAAAAAATCTATCGTACAGATATGGAATAAATTTTGTTTCCTCTGAGACTGTTTGGAGAGGAGGCTCGAAAGTTAAGTTTCTTAAAGTGAAGGGGGCTCAAAGGCTCTTACTAGAATTCATGTTTTCTCAAAAGTTTTCGCTACTCACAGAGGAACTTCACAAATACGCTGAATTATTAACAGTAAGAAAAATATATTTACTGCATTTCTACCCGTTAGACTACAATGATTCTCTCAAACACACACACACACTCACACGCGCGCACAACAATTAGTTTACTACATACGCCTTTTATAAACTACCCTAATGAATAGTATAGAATAAGAAAAGAGTAAGAGTAGAATAGAGAAAAAAGGTCTACAAAAATATATTTTGTCGAGGAACCTTCGCGAGTATATATATATAGAATAACTTGCTTCATCAAAGTTCATCATAATTGGATGAATGGTAACTTTAAATGATCAAGCAGCAAAAAAATGTTTTCAAACTTAAAACACTTTGAATACTTAAAACAAATTTCAATATAATTATAGCTTACGAAAACGAGCATTAAACTTCAGCTAATTTCCCAATGAATATTTTAAATCTCTAAGGCTGCGCAAAAGTAATTTGTAATAGGAGAAGTGAAAAATAATCTTTATCGCCCTCTAGGGATTGAAGAGATCGGGTTTCCCTGAATCTCATTACAACGTCCTAATCAATCGAGATAACATCGATGTTGGCCCCCGGGTAAATAATTTCACAGACACTCCTCGTCAAACTAATTATTCACAGAATTGACCACCGTGCAATTATATTTAAAAGACTTTACTTATAGCATATAAACCCCCGTTTCAAATCCTTGGGGTGAATTAAAAAAGTACCCTATTTTTTAGCCCTGAGACTCAAATTATCTCCATAGAAAATTTCATCTAAATCGGTTCAAATGTTTAAGCGTGAGAAGGTAAGGAAAGAGCTACTTTCGCATTTACAATATTAGTAGAGATGAAGAACGTTCCGTACTAACTTCTTAATTTCGTGGTTATATAGTGGCTTTGTGTATGTCCTTCGAGATCAGAGCCACTGTCTAATTAATTATACTACCGTCAAATATCAAGACTATGTATGGACTTAGATTACAGAATGATAGCCAGTGTAATGAAAATTACAGGAACGAGAGAAGTTGTCTCTTTTAATCTGAAAATCCATGGTTGTAGCTGGAGAGCTGGCAATCAGTTTGACGTACGAGGTCTAGCGGCTAATAAGGCCGCAGATCCCGAGGTCCTGGATTCAAACTCCGGGTAAGGCCGATAAAAATATGGGTTTCCTATCGAAAAATTCTCAGTAACTCTGAAAATTTGTAGTGAGTACATTCCCGTGCCTCGGAAAGTAGAGAGATATAATATGACGTACATTAAATATTTACACAATATACTTACAATCTTGATACACCAAAAGCAGTCTTGTATAATCTTAGTATTTATATTAAAAAATACATTTACCTGAGTGTTTATTCAATAAATAATCTCACCTCAAATTTGAATATATAAGATAACAATTTCAGGTAACCAATTATTACCAGGTTACATCCCTAGGGTTGGTGTGTCACTGTTTTTGCCTGAGGGGCACCGGGCTGCATAATTTACGGCATGGCTGTTAGCAAACAGGGTTGTCAACATTCTAAGCTCAACAAGGATTATCTTCAAGTTTCATTAAATCTCATCACCATTAATAATAGTGTAATAATTAATAACTATTAAGCTTCTTAGAAATCCAGAACCAAATTTATAAATTGGTTTCAAATAGATTTAGATTTTTACTGATTCGTCTTAAATTATTCTTGGCCATCAAGCTTTATAGACTATATCACTTCATAAGTCGATCATTTCAAATTATAAAATATTCGAATATAGAACATAAAACGTAGCCTTTTTACTCAGAAATTTCAATAATAGTAAGTCGTTTCGTTTTTGTATTTTATTTATTAATAACAATGTCTCGAAGAATGTCTAACAAACTTAAAATTTGAATTAAATACAAACAATGCAACAGCAAGTATTTTGCCTTTATACCATTGCTGCAAATTACAGTAAAGATTAAACTGTTTCGTGTATAAGAAGCAATACTACCCCTCAAGAATTTTGATACTTTGAGATTAATTCAAGGCAACTTTTGACCCAATTTTATTAATATATTAGTTTTTAACACTTCAAATGTCTTCGAAGATTATTTAAACTTGTCTCAAGATATAAAAATCAATATAAGTAATATAATATGTATGCAGTATCAGATATAGGTAATAAATTAAAATTTATCATTAATTTTAAAAATATAGTAACAATACCATCAGAAATATATAAATTTCCTTACGTTGTTTTCCTAACCGCCGAACAAGAGTCAAATTATAAATACAAATTAAGTAATCGGATTGCTATACACGAGTTCTATTCACTAAGCCCTCTAAATCATTGGTATATATATTATGTGGGTACCCACATAGAAATAGCTCTAAGCTCTTCTTAAGAGGAAACGAGGCGTACTTTGATACATACATTGATTGATATTTGTCTATCAAATTAAATAAAAATCCGAACATTTATTCAAATAAACTTAATGAGTTATTTTTAATTGTCAAGGACTACTTCCGGCTTGGAAAACGGATACTCAAATAAGAATTGACAAAGGAACTAAAAACTGAACAAAAATGAGGCTTTGTGCAAGCCCGTCTGGGTAGGTACCACCCACTCATCAGATATTTTACCGCCAACACTTGTACTCAGTATTGTTGTGTTCCGGTTTGAGTAGGTCAGTGTAACTACAGGCACAAGGGGCATAACATCTTAGTTGTCAAGGTTGGTGGCGCATTGGTGATGTAAGGAATGGTTAATATTTCTTACAGCGCCATTATTTATGGGCGGTGGGGACCACTTACCATTAGGTGGCCCATTAGCTCGCCCACCTACCGATACTATAAAAAAATACCAAGTTATATTGAAAGCTAATCAAAAGTATAAGTTTCTTAGTTTGTAATACATACACATAGTCACTTATTACAATATCTATTGTTAAATAGGTATTCTTGGATTGCATAGAATGATTTCGTTGACATGGTTCTCTCTGATTAATACTCTTTTATTTGAACACTTTAACAATATCAAAACCATAAATACGAACTATTTTATTTATTATAATGTTTGTAGAAAATGACATCGTCCAATTAACAAGAAACATATAATAAAATATAAAACAGTATACATTTCGAATACGATAGGATATTATTTTCAAAGATCAGATTTTTTTTGCATATATTACGCAAATGTAGACTAATATTATGCCAAGTGACCTAAAATATACGAACTTGAATATTATTATGTCAAAACTGAATACAAATATTTGTAATAATAATAAAAAAAACAAAATGAATGGAATCAACTCACGGGTAAAATATAATGAGGGAAGATATTGTGTACAAAGAGATTGTTATAAGAGTCGTATCATGAGGAAAATCTTTGTAAGTTTCACTTAAATTACGTTTTAGTGTACGTATTTCTTTTGTCAATAGGAAGAAAGTGAATCGAAAACTTAAGAAATACATCAGCAGAAGTATAGAAAGGAAATCGATTCAGGTAACCATAGAGTGGAATATGAAATAAGACGTTATCAGCAGAACGAAGTTAGCAGTTATGGGTGTAACGCAGGAAGCTTGTTCATTGACGTTGAAACATAGAATTTATCCGTTTTAGAAAATAAACTCGCACCCGTTCATATTGAAAACACACTTTCACAATTGAAAATATGAATTCTCAATAATTTTTAGCAAACGCACACAGTCGAGCAGAGATAAAATTCAATTTATCCTGAAATATAATTATCAAATTGCACATATTGTAAGAGAGAGATGTTACATATCATGAAACATTTTATCATAAGAATTATTAACATGAAGTTCTTAAATATATACAAGTATGAATTAAAAATTGTTACTGTATAAATCCTGACCGCGTGGAATGGTGGCAAATGGCAAAAATGCAGCATTTCCCCGTTGAATCGCAATTCCGATCTTCTGGGCAAAAAACGAACCAACCCTCCTGTCACCAATGGAGACAATAAGGTGAGGTGTTACACTTTTAATGAAGCTTTTTGCACCGTTACTCCAAGGGCCAAGTGTTTTTATTGTCGTTACATAAAAGTAATTTGATTAAAATATAGGAATATTTAGATCGATTTTTTTGCTTCAGCTTTTTCCGCAGCGGCACCAGCTTTCATATCCGAGACACAATGTTAAGAGTTTTATCATTATTCATCATTAAATATTAATATTTTTGCTTTAAAGCATACATTAATTTATTATTATAATTTAGAACACGTAAATATTAACCGATTACGGGTTCAAACCCAGACAAGCATTGACCCAGGCAGGCATTTGTGTTTTTAATATTTAATATTAACATAGTGTAAGCCTATAAATTATTTTATATAAAATATTTATAAATAATCATTTAAGGTTGTATAGCTTTTAGCTATTGAGTTATATTCAATCACAGAATTATATAAATGTGATGAATACTTTTTGGTTTAACATTTTTATAATAAAAGTAGAGGAAGAATGTTTTTGAATTTGACATGGGAATTGTTAATCTGGGTTGAAAAGCGGAAGATAATGGATGATTGTAACAAAAACTGGAAAAATAAATATTGTAAACTATATTAAATATTGTTAATTATTTGACGTTCCTATTTACTTGAAGACCCAGCGTCTTCAATAGACTGTCACAGCCCGTCATATCTACATAATTCAATTCAATTCAATTGAAAATCAGAGTTGGGTTTTTGGAACCCAACTTGGAAGCTGAATGGTACACCTGTTTAGGACACGATTACTATCATTGCTTACCAAATCACTTTTTTTATATTTTCTTTCCTTTTGTTGTTGTGTTTTTTTTTTGGAGATTAAGTAGTAGTATAATTTATTTATTTTTATAATATAATAAAATTTTTATTTGTCAGGTTTCTTTATTATTCATACTTTTTTTTTAAATTGTGTGTCTTAAATAAACTTTTTTTTCTTTCTTTCTTTAATTCGTCTCATGCTATCCATGCATCTATGCATAGTATACTTGAATGTGTCGGATGAAAATCTATACCGCATGTACATACATACATCCATCAAACCAATCCAAGGACGCTATTCCATAGTATTGGAATAGCGTCATTCCTTACTGACCGTTTCCTCAAAAGCCATATTATAAAGACCTAAATAGGTCTTTATAATATTAGTATGATAATATAGTTGAAAAATCTAAGAAAAAATGTAAATCGGGGCTTTCCTCCCAGACTTATGTCATTCAAAGGCCATGGATTCCAATTATGTACTGCGTTTGAATAAATTGCTTAGGCGATTAAGGAGCTATTTGGATTATGCAATAACATAGGCAAAAATTCTTCATGCGAAGATGGTATATACGTCATTACGTTATTACGTTTATAAGAGACTACAAACCGTCCCGACTTCGTATGGGTGAAATTGAGATACCAAATTGCTTAAAGTTGAAATTTTCAAAAAAGCTTTTTTAGTGTCGTGTCTCCGTCGTGGAAGGAGTAACAATACTAAATATCAAGTTACGATTTTTTTGAGTGTATTGGTTTTAACTAAAATAATAATTAATGATAATAAATATATTAGGTAAATAACATAACAGTATTGGTCATTTAATATTAATTAGATATATAAACACGTCATGTGTATTGAGTTATGATAATATTAAGAGACCTGTATTTAACATTGTCAGCTCTTAATTGAGCAAAAAAATCAGAATTTGTATGTAGAACGCGCGCATGTGTGAGTGTGTATGTGAATGCGTGTGGGTGTGTACTTTTGCGTGAGTATGCGATGAAAGAGATCATAAATTCCTTTACCATAATACCATACATTTACTTTAATACATGTCATGACAATGAATTATGATATTTTCATTGTACCTATCAAAAAGGTACATTTGAATACATTTTTAACACGCTTATATTAGCATCACTTGTAACTATATATGTAAGAAAATCTTGGAATCTTAATTTGACCCACTTCCCGGTCTTCGATTAGGATTAAGATAGATTAAGTCTTATTTACTTGCTAAGTGACCCATGTGTGCTCGTAGCATGTAATTTGTTGTTATTGCTGCTTGAGTATGTAAATTGCCTTGAATAAAGCATAAAGCTAATTATAATTCATCAAATATTACTTGAAAACAAATTTTTACACAAACATATTGTAAACTTACAAAGCATTAATCTGCTTTTTATAAAACATGCTTTACATGGTGGTAGGGCTTTGTGCAAGCCCGTTTAGGTAGGTACCACCAACTCATCAGATATTCTACCGCCAAGCAGCAGTACTCAGTATTTTTGTCTTCCCGTTTGAAAGGTAATTGAGCCAGTGTAACTACAGGCACAAGGGACATAACATCTAGTTCCCGAAGTTGGTGGTGCATTGGTGATGTAAGGAATGGTTAGTATTTCTTACAGCGCCATTGTCTATGGGCGGTAGTGACCACTTATCACCAGGTGACCTATTTGCTAGTCCGCGTACCGATATCATAAAAAAAAGCCTAATCTAAATTGCTTTATAAAAATTCTAATCAAGTTAATGTATATACTGTTTTATTGAATCATTTATATATTTATTTGATTGACGTTTACTGTGATATGATATATTATCTAATAAAAATGTAATGCACAAATAGTTTTTTGATAAGCGATTTAATATATAAGCTATGTTACGTAAAACTAGCTACTAGTTGAGGAAAGTTTAAAAATATTTATTTAGATATTATAACAAAAAGGCGCACGAAGACGCTTTAGTAAGAAATCGTGGTCGTTCAACTATTTATGGGTGTATTGTTAGAATTTAGATGCTGTGTTTTACAAACAAATTGAAATCTCTGTTACAGAAGGTAATTTTCTGAGCTAAAATTCTCGAGTGTAAAAGACAACGGATCTATCGAAATGTTTTGATTAAATGCCATTCGAAAGTTCTATTTATAGATCTGTCGTCTCGATTGGATTAAAGGTTAAATATTGATTAGTTTTCAAAATAGACGTACAGTTAAATTATATTTTGTAAAATTTTTAATAGGGTTTCATTTTGGTTTACGTAATAAACCTTATACGCTACTCGAACACCTAATGGTTTATCGCTTTTTCATCTACTCGGGTTGTATTTTTCTATTATACGTGCAACTTTTCTTGATTGTAGGGCTTTGTGCAAGCCTGTAGGGTAGGTACCACCCATTCATCAGATATTCTACCGCCAAACAACAGTACTCAGTATTGTTGTGTTCTGGTTTGAAGGGTGAGTTAACAAGTGTAACTACAGGCACAAGGGACATAACATCTTAGTTCTCAAGGTTGGTGACGCATTGGCAACGTTAGGAAAAGTAAATGTTTGTTACAGCTCCATTATCTATGGGAGGTGGTGACTCCTTACCATCAGGTGGCCCATATGCTTGTCCTCCAACCAACACCATAAAAAACCTTATCTTGATTTGTTCCTTCTATTGCTCCCGTCGTTCATTAATTCGACATTCGTCTTCAAAGTAAGAGGTGAGGAGTACGTACCCTTTTTTCATGAGTTTCTACTTACCGTACGGCCTGGAGAAGATTGTACTTGTGTTTTCTCTGGAGGTGATTGGACTCTCCTCTTAGGACAATGGATGCGTAATTTAATATTAAATAATATTATTATTGAAATATCTTACAGCGCTAATTTCTACAGGCGGTGGTCACCATCTACCATCATGTGGTCCATTTGCTCTTGCGCCTAAAGAGTCTTTCGAAAATTTGTCGATCAATCTACAAATTAATTATCACCGCAATATTTTTTTTAATATTCCGTCAAGCAATTTTTGTAAAAAGTTTCGTAATATAATTCAATCAAACGTAAAATGTTTTAATAAAAAAAAAGCGATCCATGAAAAATTAATAGCAAATTCTTTCCTTTAAATCTCGTAATTTTATGCCCTTTTCTTTATCAACTTTCATTATGATAGATGAGTAACAGATAATTTTGACTCCACTGCCGATAGGAAGGCTGGGTAATTTTTTGCCCAGAGAATCGGAATTGCAATTCAACGCGGAAATGCTACTAGCATTCTTGCCACCATTCTACGCGGTCATCATTGGTAAAGTCTCTTTTTTAATATTCATTTGTATATAATTAAGGTCTTAGTGTTAATAATTCTCATTTGAATAGATTTATTATATATTACATATTGCTTAAATCTTAGTCAGCGTGTATGCTGAGTTTGATTGTAATCAAATATATATATTTGTCTCAATTTTTTATAAACCACGACAAGAAGAAGAAAGTAGTATAAAATTACGTAACCAAAATGCAATGTTTGATTGATAACCGACAGTCATAATATCACTTGTAACGCAATTACTTACTAATGATGAAACACGAGGACATTCCATAATGTATAGTTCGACAATAACCCATCCATCCTCGTTGACAAGTATTATCAAGACACTGTCAGAATGCTTCCACCGGTTACAAACGTTCATTTGACGCATATCCGTTGAGTAAGCTGTATTCATAACCGGATACAATATAAATGTACATACGTGCTTAAATATATTTCAACAGAATGAATGTAATATCGAATTATATATTGTAAGTTGTTTTGTGTTATTAATATCCGGTTCCTATTTAAAATTAATCGTTATTATACACTAGAAACAGATTGTTTTAAAACAGTAACAGTAAAATAAACAGCCTGGGATGTCATACTGCGCGCTAAGGCCTCAAAAGTAGAAGATTTGAAATTATCCCACCGTTCTCCTGAAGTGCGGTTGTGTAGATATGCTGGTAAAGGCTTACACTTGGCAGATGTTCACGCAGGTATCTTACCTTCACCACCAAGCACGAGGTGAATTATAAAAATAAATTAATCAGATGAAAATTTACCCTTAACCATCGGTTACAATTAAATTGTTCTAACCACTGGGCCTTCTCGGTTTTTTATCCACTTCGAATCAGTAGCAACGATCTCTTAAAGTCGTTCTTTTAATTTTTTCTGACTTTGAAACTTACGGAACGTTAATTTTAAGGGACGCTTTTAGATTATGCCTAGACAATTCTACTATCCGTTAGTAAAACTAATTACAACATAAATTGCGACTTTCGCGAGAATGTTCTGTCTTTAAAATAAAGTTTGAATGTGAAAGCGAGTAATACTCGTAATTACGTTAGTTACGCGGGAAGAGAACGGTATATGGACCACATTATAACTAACTTGTAGTGCTCGTAAGTTGATAAGTTCAACATCTCTCACGTAGTAACCATAAGTAATATAGTCCATATTTACTTCTATTTCTATCTTTTTAAATCTAAACTTTCATTTTTCTGCTTTTATACCAAGATATGTTTCTGAGCTGATAATTAAATTTTTCTCATACAAAAGGAAAAAAAAACCATTTTTGAATCCATCTGTACATTAAATATCAATACTTTGTGTTGCTATCACATTTTTATCGCCAATCTAATCTCGGGTTCTAACTATTGGGCCATCTCGGCTCGGCTTGTGTTGATATATTCCAGTATAAATATGAAGAAGTGAGCTAGTTTAATTTAACTTTTATATTGTGTGTGGGGTCAGTCTTGCACCCTGAGAGCTTCACCGATCTACGAGTGGAGAAAAGTGGGGCTCGTATTTTTCATTACACTTCTAACGATATTTCATTTGTCAAATTATGATAGGAACCAACTGAAATCTTAAGCCCTACATCGGCTTCGTCACTATCGTGTAAAATAAGATCATTGTTTTCCACTGGCGTCTCATCGGCAATTGAAAATAAACAGATCAAATCATCCAATCATAGCATTTATTCATAGAATCATAATATTCTTTGTTTCGTTTTACCATAGAACATTGTTACTATTGTGGCAGACTTAAAAGAAACAATAGCGAAATCTCAACTCGTCGCCTGAATAAACTTTATCTACAAATAAAGGTTTTAAATCCGAATATTAACAATTATGACTCGTAGTTCATTATATTTATACAAACTATTTTGACTTGATACAATTTAATTTCAAATTTGAAAAGTCCTCTTGGAAGCCTGCAATGATTTATTGTTTGAATATAAATTACATAGACAGATAAAATATTGTAAACTAGCTTTTGTCCGCGGCTGATCCATCAATAATAACACTTCTATAGTAATGCTACGCCTAAACGGTTATAATATACATATAACAGCTTTCTACTTTTCTCAAATTCTCACGGGTACAACTTTGACAATGTAATAAAATATTTGCAACTGTGTGTAGCAACATATTTATTTTAGAATGGGTACCAGCTGCTCATCACTTACTCTGTCGCTATGTAGACTGAACTAGTGTAATAATTGCAGGAACACAATGAATCATTTAAGTTAAAAACTGATTATTTTTCCCAAAGTCTTAAGGCTTGAGGGAGGTGGACTGTTTACCATTCGGAGTCCCATTGGGCGAGTCGGCCTACTAAAGTTGCAAATATATGCATCATTTGCAGATTAATTTAAAACAATGTAAATTCTTTAGTACAAAAATCTAAAAGAGCACAATTTCATTTCTGTATAGTATGGGAATTTTATGGATTAAAGAGGTTTCGATGAATGTTTCCATTGAACAGATTAAGGACGCTCTGTTGCGCAATATTTTCATGTGCACCGATTTACGTGCGCAATCAGATTTTATCCCATTAATATAATGATTTTTGAGAACTACGAAATGATACAGAGGTAAATTTTGACCGAAAATATGTATATAACATATATATCTTATCTTGATTTAAAATTTTTAAATGTCTACGATTATAATATGAGATTTTTTCTATTTAGTTTATAGGCCAGTCATTATAAATATTTGGACATACAAATGAACCGAGGAGGCTCATTTTTGAAAAAAAAAAAAATTAATTTTATAAAAACTTAACTTGAAATTGTCGACCTCGATTTCCTATGTGCGTTTGCCGCCATCTTGAAAATGGGGTTGAATTTCGTTCTTTTGCGACAACTCGACTGTGCGTCGTGATACGAGAATTATGACATAATACTTTTTGTAGCTTCCTTTATGCTCTACAATTTAGGTCCTATACATTATAGATCTAACGTTGATGGTTATTGAAATATAGAGCGCGAAACTGAACAATAGTCATCGCAACTGTTTTTTTCTATTTTCACATTTCTCATAGTGTATATTGAAAATTTGTCTGTTACAAAAAAACTGTGTTACTGTAAAGTATCATCAATCAAATTTGTCTATAATTACTGGACTAATAATAAGTTATTGAATGACTGTTGGAACTTACACATATTGGGTCCAATAAAAGAAAAATAACATTTGATAGATAAAGAGTAAACTTAGTGACATCTATAAGACGAATATGTTCTTACTATTCCGTAAAATAAATAAAAGAGTAATTAGTAACTGTTACAATAATTAACATTAAGGATCATGGACCTCTGATATTATCGCCAGTCAAAAACTATCAAATTACCTATAAATAGTCCGGTCAAAATAAACAAATAAATGATGGTGAGCGCACAAAAATCCTATACTAATTTTCAATTCTATACGAACAACTGTTAAATGAAATGTCTATCTTGACTGGACAATAAGTATTTTGACAATGGCGTAATAGCAAAAGAATCTAACAAAAGAAATAATTCCTTGGTCGGAAAGAAACAGAATTCAAAGGCAACGTTTTCTGGACCCTAAGGAATGTATTTCTGAAATTATTATTCAGATATCGTCCAGTACTTTTTGCATAAAACGAATACAAATTCAAACAGACCAAAACTGCTAATAAATCTTGCTACTTTTTACAATACAAACATATTACTCTTTACAAAAAGTATACCACATATACATAAATCTAAGCCAAGAATTAATGTTTTACAAAGTTATGGTTTCATTAAAACGCCCATTTATCACCAGGGGCTTACTGGTTTAATACCAGTGACAAAGACAAAAGATGAGGCAATACGAAGCCTCTGTCCAGTGATCGTATGTAGGGAGGACACTAAGCTCTTCCCTAGATTGCATCGTAAATGGCGTTTGAAAAATATATGGGCGCAATAACTCTTGAAGAAATCTCGTTTAGTTAATTTTTCCTTTATTTTTTTTTGTAGCTATATTATTGGTTTCGCTTTTAATGTTATATTCATTTTAAAACGACATTTAATTTCTAAGCTCTTTTGTAACATTTTATACAATTTGAACACCTAATCATTCCTTTTAATAATTTTCCTTTCAGAATTTCAGATGGGTACGTTTTAATATTACAATTATGATTTTGTTAATACTTATATACAAGACACATTTTTAAATCTGATTCTTCTATCTAATAATCTTCAAAAGAAAAATCAATTGTATCATACACTTATGTAATGCTTTTTTATGATATCGGTAGGTAAGTGATCCCCAAGGCCTATAGACAATGGTGCTGTAAGAAATATTAACTATTGCTTACATCACCAATGCGCCACCAACCTTAGGAACTAAGATGTTATGTCCTTTGTGCCTCTAGTTACTAAATCTTATCCTTTACTTTTAGCGAGAAATAATGGCTTATTTTCCAAGCGATTTTAAGCAATACAGCATTAATCCTTATACAATTAAGTACCTTAAATACATTGTGCATTTAATATAGATCAATATGGCCCTTTACAACATGTAATTTAAAGGAATATTTTCGAAGATATTACAGATCTAAAACGCATGGACATAGCGGTTTGTATTGTCTAATGACAAAAAGCTATGAACTACGTACGTAACGTATGTTCTATCATATATTCAGGATATAAGATATATTCATATGAAGGATATAAGTTACTTTATTTAATTTACCATTCGAGGGCGGAAAATTGGAGAGGAAGGTTTGTAGAACACAAAAGGTAAGGTCTTTACCTTACCTTTTGTGTTTTTAAATTTTACTCGGATAAAGCCGCAGGTTCAAATAGCCCTTTATAATTGTGTACGTATCACGTTCTGTAGGTATTTGGTATAAAGATTACTACAAGTCTCAGTTTTTTGTATTGTATCATTTCTGACTAAAGCTTTACTTAACAAATAAATATCCTATGATGAAAGCCGAACCGCTGTAAGCTCACAGTAGCTTAACGGTCAAACACAAGTTGCCCCACTGGCGCGCAGAGATAATCAGCTCTGCGGTCAAAACTGTCACGAACAAGCCACGGTTCTGCGGTAACTGATTTGATCTCCAACTTATCGTTTTCAAACTAATGTCAGCTAATCACCGTAGTGCGGTTCAGATTTAAACGGATAATTCATATTCAAACGAGGCTTGCTGATGTTAATTCAGCTATACGATACGTATATGTTCAGTTCCGTATAATAAATGTTCATCATTTCTTACATCGTCAATGCGCCATCAACGTTATGTCTCTAATGCCTGTGGCTTAATCACCATTCAAACCGGAACACAACAATACTGAGTTCTGCTGTTTGGCGGTAGAATATCTGATGAGTGGGTGGGAACTACCCAGGTGGGCTTGCACAAAGCCCTACCACCAAGTAAATGGTATCAAATTATTATAATACTATCTGAAAACCCGGCTTCGCTCGGGTACATAAAACTAAACAAATACCGTGTATCCTTTACTTTTCCTATAACATATAACTTTTTTATACACGTTGATCTATAATTTAATGTGGATAAGTTTCTGTTAAAACAATTTCTGAAAGCACCTGTAAACGTCAAACATGGCCACCCTTAAAATGTCATGAATTTTGGATGGATTTCACATAGACTAAATTATACGAATTTTGCGCACATTTGTTGTCGACTAACAAATCATTACTTTTTAACGATCTATTATTGTGAATAGGTTTCGATCAGGTCTATCGAAGACCTACACGAAATTATTAATAAATATTAATATTATGTTCATTCAAATAATGAAAACATAACTTTTAATAAATACGCTAGTATACGGAATATTTTTTATTATTTGTTTAATTTTATAAACCTTATAATCCTGAAGTTAGAATAAAATAAAAATTGACATAAATCTCCTATTTATTTATTACGTTAAATCGCTGACCGTCTTAAATCTTATATTTAAAATTTTACTCGAGAAAACATCTTATATTCATCTTTAAAGCCGAATACGAATGACGTTCTGAAATCGATTACACTTATTTTTAAAAAATCGGATACAATAACAAAATAAGAGTTTATTATATATATAATTATAATATATATGTAACCGCATAAAGAATTACTGTAACACTTTCTAAATTAAAATGTATCTAAATATATTTAGTCTAGCTATGATACAACGTGTAAAAATACACCACTAAGCAAAATTGCTTCTTTCTTTCTTGAATCTTAGTCTACTTGTGACACTTGTTTAACAGTTGGCTACGAAAATAAACAAATGGTAAGATACAGCTAACATTTTAATATAAAAAACTATTGCTATCCGACAAGCAAATAGTTTTGCAGCCAGAGGTCGCTCCCGGGAAAAAAGCGTGGGCGGTCAAATGAGTTTATTTTTAATTAAAATAAAATCTCTGAGTACTTCTCTGAAACAGCTTGTACACGGTCCAGTCATAGTTTCGACTGAACGAATTAAGTAAAATGATTGTAAGAAGTAGGGGCATTAAATTATTTTTTGACATTTTTTTCATGATATACTTAGCTATATAAGATTCATCACCAGAAATTAAACTTAAAAAAACTGTCAGCTTTTTTTTTTGAAAAACAAGTGAGTTTCAATTTTTTACTAATTCTCAACACCTTCAGATCTGGTAAACATATCGCGTAAAGTGAACCTGCGTTGACAAAACAATAGTAATATATTTAAGATGTTCTTATGAATTAGGAATATAAATAATACAATAAAATATTTCAAAACTCCTAAAGAATAATTGATAAATTATTGTTGCTAATTAAAACTTAACAATAACTCAAATAGAAAATATAACACAAAAAGTGAAGCTATTAATTTGACTGAATATCATTTTGATTCTCATAGCCATCTCTCCTATTCCATTAATTTAAATTTATTCCATCAAAGCAGCGAATTATTTTATACAATTCGGTATAATCAAATACTTAACCGAATAATTTGTTTCATCCCTTTTAAATAATACGATACCCGTGAGGCTTGGCGACGATTATTTCTTCGGCCTTTATTTCGTTAGGTGGGACTAAAATGATAGTCACACAATTTATAGCGAGGTAAATTTGACAAGTGATGTGGGTAGCTATTATAAGACCGAGGACGTATCAGCTTCTATTTGAAATATAAGTCCTTATATGCTTAAAATAAAATTACCGCTTATTTTAGCCATATTATTTTAGGTATTTGGAAATAGTATGGAATTAGAAATTTTATTCTTATTGATATTATCTTTGTAAATGGTTTTGATTTGGTAATTACGATATTGAATTAGATAATTGTTTTAGCAAATATAGTAAGCGTTTTATATAAAAAAATCTTCACCAGAAGTCATTTACGTTAAAAATTATCATACACGTGTAACTAATTAGCAGGGATTCCCCCGCGTGGAATTCAGCTTGTCTAGAACATTCATTGCCATCGTGCTTTTTTAACGTCGAAGCTATTTTTTACTAGTTGTCGGTCAAGGCTTTGCTCATACTTTAGTGTTCAGTCGTCAGGTATTAGTCATAAAAATGAAAAGGATGTATGTATGTTCCTGGATTTCAAGCTTGCTTCGTATCAAATTTCATCAAATTCAGTTCAAATTGATATTTATCAATATTGTTTATTTACAAATAAATAAATAATATAAATTTATAAATAAATAATATAAATTTATAAATAAATAATATAAATTTATAAATAAATAATATAAATTTAAATTAGCAAAGTTAAAGCATTGTTGATACATGATATTAGCAATTCTGATACACTTGATGGAAGAACTTTGTGCAAGTCCATTTGGGTAGATCTCATCATATATTCTACTGCCAAGCAGCAATAACTCAGTATAGTATTTGGGTTCGAAGGGTGAATGAATACGAGCTGATAATACGATTTACTCTGGTTCCAACTTAAACAAAGAATTCAATCATCGCGGGCTGAAATTTCGCCTGCTCTACTAAAAAAGTTGACTGAGAGTATACCTGACAGACTAATCGAAGTGATTAAGAATAGGGATAAATGAAAACATCATTGAAAAACCAATAAAACGATGGATGGATTGTAAAATACGATATTATGGTTAGAAATAATGTTACTTGTGAGGTGACGTCCGACAGATAAGTATTGAAGAAGAAGACACGCTGCGCCGACCCCAAGTAAAATTGGGATAAGGGCAGGAGGATGATGGAGACATTATTGAAAAAAATAATATTATTTAATAACCGACACTGAGTTTATAATTTTGCACAGCTTTTGTCCATTCGAATACAAAATTTCTCAATCATTTCCTTAAAAGTAAATAAATGATAAAACGTTTGTATCTATTTGGAATTCCCTTTCTTTGCGTTATTTATTTATGATAATGATTGTAATGTATATCCTTTTGTTTTGTAATAAAGTTCATGTTAAGGTATGAGTCTATAGTTTTTTACAGCACTGTATATGATGAACGATTGGTACCTAATTGGCTAGCCCGAAGCCCTACTCTGTGTGTGCGTATTGTGTTTTAGTTATACATAGCTATATATATATTAGTATAGTTAAGGTACTTAATTAAAAGCTGGAATATAAATTTAATTTAATTGGTGAAAGCAAATAAATTTAAAGTAAAGGGTCGCCGTAATATCTCATAATAAAATACGAAGATTAAATATGGTATATTTAATGAACGGAATTATACATTTGAATTATCCCAAGACCCTTAAAATGTAAGTGTCTTGTTTATTCAGATGATTTTAATGACGTCATAATATATTCACAAATATATATCTCATAAGTATGTATTTAAATTAATATACAAAAATATTGTACATTTTTGTTAAGAACTCTTAGGTCTGTAAAAACGAAATATGTTTGATTCATATTATTATTTAAAATCATTTGCATGTAGTCAAGGCAATTATGTGGTACCAAGTACCAAGGTTTGAACCCGCATCCTTCGATTAAGGTCCACGTATTCTAACCGCTCGGCCTTCACCATACAGCATAGTAGAACATCACAATTTCTAGAATCCATCTTTAAAACTTTCCAAGCATCCAAGTTCATCCGAGCATATGAATGTTCATCTTACGCACGCATCGTTGATCTTATCTGATATGAACTTGATAGATACTTTTCAATTCGAAATTTGCAGAGAAAATTTATTTTGATATATTTTTTGCTTGAAACTTTAGCAATTTATTTTGATGTGAAGACGTTGAATAATTCAAGCTGAAACCAGGGTAGTAATTTAGAACAGCGAAAGTAACGTATTATGATGATAAAACACTTGAATAAAATAACACCAACTTATGTACTACACCAATACACGGACATATTATATTAATTTAAAAAATCAAAACATACCAAATTAATTGACAAATAATAGAACCTTTATTCGATAAAAATACATGTTAAAAAAAAAATTGGGTCATATAAAAATAGTTATCTTTACGAACACTGAGCATCGAGCACGACTTCAACTATACAAATATATATTAACTGCGATATACACCTAAAGTGTTTGTATTCCTATTACTAAAATTTTAACCTCCTCGAAAAAAGCAACCTACAGAAGGAGACGAGCTAATGGGTCAACTGATAGTAAGTAACTTGTGTTTACAATTCATCTAAGTTTGGCGGTCAAGGAAATGAGGAAATACTTCGGAAAAAACAGCCACACGTAACACGTACATCTACGAACATACCGTGAAACAATGCTTCGAACGTTCGCCTTATGAGGAGTGGAGAACTTTGCCCGGTACTAGTATTCTTAGACTGTTCCTCGTTCATATTCCCAGCGTTAAGAACGAAATTATATTTTTTATTTTTTCTTAGCTAAACCAAAAGCACTAAATCCCCTTTACTTCGCTAAACGGTCGCCACGTGCGAACCCTAACATTTTATGGACGATGAAATGAAATTTTATAGTCGGACGGAAATAGCAATAATAGACTTTAATATAAGTGATGTTAAACAAAAACTCTTTTCTTAACAAATCTATTGTTCTTTAAAATTATTTAAATTAAAGTACGTATTAAGGTTAATTGGTCGTTACTAGACCTTTTTAAATATAGTAATTATAATTGCAAATATAAATCTGAAACATTTTCTATGGGAATTGTTTTAATAACCTGTTATGTTTTTAATTTGTATAAACCCGTGTGCCCGTAATGTAGCAATGCAGTGGATTAAGTTGTTTATAATTTGAAAGCTTTTACTAAAATATATTAAAACTGAGTATTTATTTTAAGTTTAGTTTATTCATTTATCTGACGGGTACCGGTTGGTACATGTAAATTTCATGACCTAAAATTCATCTATTGACGTTACAAATACATTAAGTTTGTCACATTCAACAGTTGAATAATACATACGTCGAAATTACCTAAATACGAAAGAAATACGTTTAAACAAAAGCAGCACGCCATCGCGTGTGGACGTCCACCTTGAATTGAAATTTCTGGTAAACAAAACATAGCGGGTACAAACACACCCTGCTGTTCTCTTTCATACGTCAACGATTAAATAATAATTAAAGTTAATGTTAGTTACTTATAAATTGCTTTCATTTTTAACAAATATACATAAAATAATTAGTGAATATCAGTTTAAGATATCAGTTATATCATACGTTTTTAAAACAGGAATTCAATTTGAACTCAATTTATTTTTGACTTATAAAAACATTTTTAACTTCATTAATAAAGAACTTTCATATGATAGTGTATTGTTACAAGATTGACGAAGGCCATAGAGAATGTTAAAGATAGACATATATTAAACGTTAACATAAAGTCACTGTAATATGAGCGTCTTTTTCTGGACTTTTTCTTTTTATATGATGAAATATTTAATAAAATTTTCATCATTGAAAATTTCAAACCATATATCATTTTATTCCGAACATGTATTACGGATAATATTAGGAAGGCTTTTTACTAAATATTTGATTAAAAACGCATTACACAATAATAATGTGGGATGTGGCCGTATGTACAAATAAAATGTTATTAAAAAGACAAATAGAAAATATTGTTAGTACCTAGTATAGATTAAAACGAATACATGCTTACAGAAGCATAGGCTAATCCAATCATAAATAGCTTGTGAAATGGATGAGCCAAGATGGTACAGTGGTTGGAACTCGTGCATCTTAATCGATGTTTACGATTTCACACCCAGGCAAACACGTAAACTTGAATTTTCATTTGCTTTATTTGTGTTTATAGCTTTAGCTTGTGCTCCACGGGGACAAAAAACATCGTGAGGATTCATATGTCGAATTTCAATTAAATTTTGCCATATGTGTATCCACCAACCAGCACTTGTGCAGAGTGGGAAAATAATCTTCTCCTCTAGAGGAGATGAGGCCTTAGCCCAAGAGTAGGACATTTACAGGTTGTTTGATCCTTTCATGTGCTTAATTTGTGTATAATTCATCTCGTGCTCGGCGCTGAAGGAAAACATCGTGAGTAAACCTGCATGTGTCTAATTTCAACGAAATTCTGCCACATGTGTATCCACTAACCCACATTGGAGCAGCGTGGTGGAATATGTTCCAAACCCACTCCTCAAAGGGAGAGGAGGCTTTAGCCCAGCAGTGGGAAATTTACAGGCTATAACTGGTCTGTTCTGTTGATCCTTTTGTGCAGTTTTTAGACTGTAGACAAATGTCTATAAATGAAAAACGAACAAAAACAGGGGTAGTTTGGTCACATATGTACAATGTTTGATATGCAATACTGAACTTGGTTTTTAATAAGGTATCTACGAGTACATTAAACTAGATATTTGATATTGTTTTGTATTACAGAACAATATGTATTATTGCAGTATTCAATTTAATAGTCGTCCTATTTCATCGATTATTAGTATGGAAAAAGATCTTAAAGCATTTATTTGAGTATAACATATACTTGTAGGTTGCCCAATATTCTCACAAAACTATTTTACTTACTAGGATAAAACTATGGTTACAATAAATCAAAAGCTAGAAAGAAAATCTGATTTTAACCCGCACGTCCGGTACCTTTTGTCTATCTACGTGTCTATCTACAGTAGTAATATAGTCGGACAATCATTATGACTTTTTTTGTGTTGCACATGTTTTAATTATCCTGAAGAATAAAGTATAGATATTCTACCGTCAAATAACAGTACTCTATATTGTTGTGTTTCGGTTAGAAGGGTGAGTGAGCCAGTGTAATCACAGGCACAAGGGACATAACATCTTAGTTCCCGAGGTTGGTGGCGTATAGGTGATGTAAGGAATGGTTAATATTTCTTACAGCGCCTTTGTCTATGGGCGGTGGTGACCACTTACCATCAGATGGCCCATATACTCGTCCGCCAACCAATGCCATAAAAAAAATTCTTAACTTTATAATGCGGTAATAAATAGCAAGTTGAAATGATGTTTATTAGATTCGTCAAATATTTTTATTTTAAGACTGATAAATTAAGAAGAACTAATTTAATTTAATTTTTAAGGCATACGAGTTAACGTTTATTACATGTTTCTAATTAAAATAAATGATCATGAGTATATAAAAGACTTATTTAATTACATAGTTCTTACAAACATGTTTTTTTTAACTTAATTGTTTTAATCAAGACAATGCAAGTGTTTAAACCGAACTTCAGCATTCGGCCGAAATTCTCGGCTCGGTTCAAGCTGTCAAAATTTAGTAAAGCTGAATGCTAAATGAATTTCGGTACACACTACAAAAATCTATTGTGGTAACCCTGGATATTTGCAAATACAATTAATTATTCGAATGTTATCTGCTATATCATTGCGGGTGTAAATAAAAAGATGTAAATTATAGAGAACATTTCGCGTTTTTTTTTCCTATTGAAGAAGTGTCATTCTTTTATTATACTTGTTATCATGTTTCCAGAATATTTTATTATGTACATAATTCTATATAGCACAAGTTTAACTAATATAATATATTCTAGACCAAGTTTAATAAAGTGTTCGCAATCTCAACATACTTACCCAACGTCTGATAAAGCTTATAACATTGTTTGTGCTGAAGTACTCGTCTGTAGAACCAATAACTTGGAACAGGAAATATATGAATCTGTATAGAATCTCACATACATATAAAAGTTACTTGTCGCAGGCGGCTTCGCTCATGTTTTAATGGTTAGTCGTCAAATGTTAGGCAGACAAAAATCACTAAGGGCTTCCTTGTTCAAGCTTGTTTCATATATTTAATCACATTTGGTTTAGAGGTTTGTTCGTGAAAAAGTAACAGAAAGACTCGTAGACAGACAGGCAGGCAGACAGATAAACAGACAGACAGCGTTACTTCCTCATTTAATATATTGGTATAGATAAATCAATCACCACAATGAAAAAATTTACCCTTAGAGCCGATATATTTCATATCAGGAAAAAAAGGACTCTTATTGATTGTTGATTAATAAAAATTTAAATGATTGTTAAAAATGGTATTGCATCTTAAGGTGTAAAAGTTGAAACTCGTAATATCAAAATATTAATTATCAAACATCTTTTCAATTATTTGTCAAACGGAGGCCCTTATCATTGTTGTGTAACTCAAGCAATGAAAACTATAGAACTAATTACAATACCCTCAAATAGTTACAAAATTTATCCTTAATACAAAGCTGGAAATAATCAAACTTGTGTTCAGTTTTGCGAACAATATTTTATAAATTAACTGCCTGTAATTTTTCTACAGCTAGGTTATGGATTTCTTCCTCATGTGTCTAAGAAGAAGAGATCTTATCATTTTTATACTCCATGTTTCCATTTTATTAGATAAATATCTTTATATTGAACTCATTAAGCGCAAAAAGCTCAAATATTCACCCTTTTTTAGATTTTTGCTATTGCTAAGCAAACGAATAAATGGGCCACCTGATGGTAAGTGGTCACCACGCCCACAGACAACGACGCTGTAAAAAATGTAACCATTCCTAGCATCGCCACTACGCCAACCATGGAACTTCTTATGTCCCCTGTGCCTTTACAATGGAGCGGAACAACACTAAATATCGCTATTTTTCGGTAGAACATCAGATGAGTGGGTGGTACCTACCCTGCAAAAGATGTGGATCTGTGGTGCGTAAGCTGTGGGCATATGTGGGTAATTGTGCAGCACAAATAGCATCCTTTAAATGATAACATCATAGTTGCGCTACTTGTAATTCCAAAATTATTAACGTAATATTAGTATTGAGACCAAGTCTTTGTTTTATTTTTATTCATTTTATTAAATGACTAATATAGAATATAAGCCTGTACAACTTACGTTTGTTGCTCTTCAAAAAAAATAAAATTTTGTTTAAATTTTGCAAATTTCGGTGTACATCAGTAAGTAATGTTCACGGAACAAAGCCAAGTGCAATTTGGGCCCTAATTTGAAAAAAAAGCCATTATAACGTATAATAAAACAACTCACATTACCTTAACTTCCATTATATTAAAACCACCTGATACATATATTACTTATAACTACAACAGCAAAGTCAGCAAATATCCGTCCTTCCTAGTTTGTCCTCCATCTTTTTTCCCCAGTTAAAAATCCCGCGCTTCTCCGTGCCAGGCAGTACCAGCTCGCCTCACCACGCCACGACACGGAAGAGACGGGAGTGCCACAACACAGTGCCGATAACCGTATCAATAATCATACTTCATACATTTACATGTTATTTCAATTTAAAAAAAAACGTATTTAAAAGTCAAAGCAGTACTAAATATTATTATTTCAATTAAAATTATATAAGAATATTTAAAAAAATCATGACAAACGTTTATTTAACGATATAATGTTATCTTTATCTGATTTTACATTTTTTTTATATTATTCTACAAGTGTACTACTGGACACTTGTAGCTTTCTGTAGTTGAATAAATGTATGTGAAGGTAAGTCCCCTTGACTTACGTCCACATTTTTAATTGACAACTTCAAGTGACTGATGATTTTTGTGGTATGATACTTTTTATAGATCTCTGGTTATTCCATCCTTTAAATCTGTGTATTTTGCTAATTGTTCAGATATAGTCTTGTAAATTATGAGTATTTGATATAGCAATATTAATAACGCAGCCTGTTTTATTTATTTTATTTACAACAGAGATATCTGGTTTATTGTAAGGTATTTTTTTGTCGTTTGATATTGTTCTGTCAAAATATAGTCCGTAGGTTTGGTTTTGTTATTATAAAATCCTATCACTATGTAAATTATTTTAGAGGTAGGTGTCAATTTTTTATCAAATCGAATAGATATTGGAAAATCAATGGTACAATCATTATTAATTACTCTAGAGCATTTGACTCAATAGTTACAAGTATGTTTTGATGCAATATTATTAATCTGATTCAGGATTTATCTCTGTGGAGGTCAAATAAGTAATTTTATAAAAAATAAATCAATAAAAGTACTTTTATTTATTAAAATCATCATTACCTAGTATAAAACAAAGTCGCTTATCGCTTAATGTCCCTATGTATGCTAAGATCTTTAAAATTACACTACGGATTTTAATGTGGTTTTTTTTAGTAGATAGATTGATTCAAGAGGAAGGTTTATATATATATATATGATATGCACAATATAGTAGAGAAACACTGGTTATTTTAAAGTTTTCTAAAGTGATATTGTAAATAAACACATTTTTTTCAAAAAGTCGGTATATATACGATTGTATATATCTGTCTCTTAGAGATAACCCACAATAACTATTTTTTATCCTTTACCTTTTACGACAAATAATGGCTTATTTTCGAAGCGATTTTAAGCAATACAGCACTAATTCTTATCCAATTAAGTACTTAAATAAACTATGCATTTAATATTGATCAAAATGGTCCATTACAGCATGTAATTTCAATGAATATTTTCGAAGATATTACAGATTTAAAACGAAGGGTCATAGCGATTAACGTTTTAAGACATACTGTAATGTATTTAGTATTAGCATTGCACCCTTGCGAAGCCGGGGCGAGTCGCTAGTTAATAATAAAAAAGAATTTATTTATGTATACATATAAGTTACACAGTCGATCAAGTTATATCATAACGCATAATATTTTATTTAGAAAGAAGATGTAAAACATCAGATGAAGATAATAAAAATAAACTATTAAATAATAGTTAAAAGTCACTAAAGCCAATGATTGTCAAATCACAATAGACATGAAGATCATTGTCATAAAATCACAATAAATTGGTTAAATACTTCACCGAACATGTAATTTATATCCACGGTGCGTGTCGATCACCGAAACCGTAATGGCGGCCATTCGAAGCCCGCTAATTAGTGCTCGGAGTTGTGTAAGAGCGGAAAAACGTCACTCACGATCCTTGCCAAAATAAAAAACCGTTGCTTCATTATAAATTAAAACAAATATGTATATTACATGAATAAATTGAAGTGTTCATACAGAACTAATATATTGGTTCAATTCTTTGAATAAAAATTCCTTTGTCATGACAATTCGTCCATGGATTATTGGCAACTTTACTACTGATCTGAATAAAGTTTTTGATCTTATATTTAGATATAGATTAGGTTGACTTTTAATTAAACTCGTTTACGAAACTTCACTTATCCTCTAGGGGACGCCATATAAAATGTTTTGTGACGTCATATAGCTTATAATCAGCGGACGATCAAGAGTCGTCTAACGGTACCTTGTTAAATTATAATTGAGAGTTTAGAAAATATACATGATCAGATCAGATAAACATGTACCTATATAAAGCATAATAGATTTTTACATACTTTATTATCAGTATAAAATTAAGAATATAGAGTAACTAATAATTTATGACGCGCCACATGCGCTGTTTATTTCAAGGTGTGAAAAAGCAATAACCAATAACGTAGGCCGTATTTTCGCAGAAATCTGTCTCTTGCATGTACATTATATTGAAATATGCTACTGCGAAAAATATTCCTTCTCGTTATTTTATAAGATTATAATATTAATAAAATTATTAAATGTATCCTACCGCCAGTTCGTAATGGTCTTACGAAACCTGTTAGAGACTTTTTGAAGATCAGTCATTTTATACTATTCAATTATAGTAGATTTATAGTAGCGTGCGTATCAACGATTTAAACTTGGTTTGACTGACTTCTATTTCATTGTGCTGGATATTGTGTCGTTTATATACTAGAAATAAAAATGGTACTCATCAATGACTAATTTGAATTACAGAGTCTTAATGGGACAACGTAAGTATTATGTATAATAAATTAATTAATTTTAATTAAAAATCATCAGTAGTGACGGGCGTGGCGAGTAGAGTGGACCACAAGAATATGGCCGTCACTAGAAGCCAACTTGACGCTTAATTTGAAATATTAAAATTATGGTTTTTAAAGAATTCGCAATTAAAGGAAACTCAAATAAATACGCAGTGACATAAATAAAAATACTGAGTTAAGCATGAAATTTTCAACAATAGATTTTTCATTCTGAATTATATAAGCCCTGTCTCGGCCAGGCACGTTCAAATAACATAATTATAATTATAAATAATATTTAAATACAAAGTCAGAGACAGAATTTCTGTGGAGAATATATAATACATAAAAAAATCCCTGTATCGGAGATTCCAAGGCATTCAAGCATATCAAAGAATATCCATTTTTCTTATCTTTTCAACCATTATGATTTTTGTACGTAAAAATTATAACGAAAAATGATTGAGAAATAATTTTTAAATTCTTTACTCACTTCGAATATAAATTCAAGCTTTCGATAAGCCTTCATTGTATATGACGGAGTAGCTTGTCCCAGGTTGTTTTTAAAAACATGACGTCAGCATTGCTGACGTCACGAATGTTTGGATACCGATCCAATCTCGGAGGTATGATATTAAACGCAGAAAATATTCTTCTTTGATTTAGTCCAAGCTGAGGAGGTCCGATCGCTTCGACGGCTCAAACAAACCTGCCAATACCGGCGGACGCTCGGCCTTTTGTAACAAAATTGGGTGTGGGAACTATTCACTGAATATAACACCAATTTATGGACGCTAAACTATTTCAGACTAATTTAACATCTCAAAATTCACAAAATATTATTAATTTAATAATCAAACGGTTTTCAACTATTAAAATAATCATTTCCGGGCACGTGTTTTTTTTTGAGTATGTGGTTTCCCGCCGACATATTATACTTAACAATTATCACTTTGATAGAATCAGTGATATTCATTGTATGTATGTGCACGAGACGTAAGTATTAGCTTATAACGCCAAGTTTTCGACTCCACAAAGTCAATAAATCCTTCTTGAGGCAAGGTATCCGTTTCTATAATAAAATTGTACAGATATTTTTAACTTTGCCGATTCATAAATTCAAATAATTTGTAAAAAAGACATTAATAAAAAAAGCATATTATTCAATACAGGATTATATAGATGTTAGAAAGGCGTGAAGCTAATACTTGTTGACTTCCAGGCAAGATATATTATATACATATATGATTGTATTAGGCTAACATAACTTTATATTTTAAATTGTTGAAAAAGACTAACTACTGAGTTTCTTGCCGGTTCTTCTCGGTAGAATCTCCATTTCGAACCGGTGGTAGCCTCACTTAAAATAATTTAATTTGTAAAATGACGATTCAAATGTGCTTGAAAAAGCTTACTTGAATAAAAAATATTTTAATTTTGGTGTGACCTAAAGCAAATCCTTCATCTTCAATCCAAAAAATATAAGGAGTGACTTTAATTTTTACGTAAACCGAAAGTGATTACACTTTTTAAAAACACTTTGAAATAATAAACACAAAATACAAAAACATTCATCGTGTTACGAAACTTTTCTCATCAAAAAATTATAAGTGAATGAAGATTCGACAATCTCCGATAGACAGAGCTTTCGTTTACAAAGCAAAGTTCGCGTTCTCAATTATTGTTCTTACTTTCCAGTAATGAATATTGTTACGATACATTTCCGATATAAAATAATAAAAGTTTATTGTTATCATTCGTGACTGCTAAATTAATTCTATTTACGCGCGATAAAATGGGATGTTGATCAAAATTCACACAGATTAGTTTAGTTGACCTTACTGCAAATCATTCCATTGTTCCACTGCTGGGTTAAGGCCTCTTCTCCAATTGAGGAGAAGGTTTGGAACTTATTCTTCCACGTAGCACTGATGCGATTAGTATATATGTGGCAGATTCATATCCGATACGAGCTGATTTTCTCACAATGTTTTCCTTCACCATCAAACACGAGATGAATTATAAACACAAATTAAGCACATGTAAAACAATGGTATTTATCTGGGTTTGGACCAGCAATATTCGGTTAAGATTAAGGTGTTTTATCCACTGGGCTACCTCAGCTCTATCTATTCTCTATTCGTAGAATACTCAGTTCTTATACTGAGGCTCGACTATGAATATTTCACATCATATAAAATACTCATATATGTAAAATTGAGGAAAAATTAATTTTCTCAGAAAAAAGTAATTAAAACTGAATATTCCAAATACGCTATAAAACTATGCAGATCAAATTTGTGTCTTTAAACGATATATTATAACTCTTTGCCTTTGACCATGTTCACTTCATTATTCTAATTTTGCGTCCTACAATTTATTATAAAAGCGTCCACAAGGATCAAAATGGCTTCAAAATTTTTCAAACGATATTTTTTTATCTAGGAAGTTCCACGATTTAACCATGAAATGAATGCAGATAGTTTCTAAAGTTTTCTTACAGAATTCGAAGTATTACAGTTTAAAAAAAATTAGGAATGCTAATTTACCAAGTTTGAGGATAAAATGGAAACTAATTCAGTTATATGTATAATTATCATAGAATAAAATAACCGTACAATAAATATTTGTTCTATTTTTGGCCATAAATGTCATTTCTGTTAAGAAAAACAAAAAACATGTATGCGATATATTTACTGACTGCTTCTGTTACTTAGTCGTAAGCCGCAGTCCTTAATTCACACATAGGATTGAGCCAGTCCCGAGTAATCCCAAAAAGCAGATAACTTTTGATTGACCCGGAATTTGAACCCAGAACCTCGGGATGTGCTCATAAGATACCATCAAAGCAAATATACGTTCATTATATTACGTCTTAAAATAATCTTCAATTAAGTTTCCATCTCAGTAATTTATCTTCAATGATATTACACAATCATTATTAACATCGACACGAGGATATTTTGTCAACCGATAAATGTTTCGGTGAGAACTATACAGTCGCTTTTAATAACACTAAATTATGTTCAAGGTAGCTTTTAATTATCACACTATTGTACCAGCTTCGACACGAGACGGCACATTTACTTTGTAAGTGTCTGAGAGGAAGTGCGTCATAAAATGGGTTCTTACGTAGCTCTATTCAAAAAGATAAGACATTTTGGTATGTGGAGCATGACAATAGTTCGCTTTGAAGTTGCGAGAACAGTTTATGTGAGGAGGAAGATTTTGATAGTACCACGACGTAATGTACTCATGTGTGTAGTAACATGTAATGTATAAAAAAATTCATAAGAGTAAAAAATCGTGTAGAGAAATTTAAATCCTTATTGGATTTGATTTTATGGCCTACCTAAGTAGCAATATAATACAATAATAGCTTCAAAACATACTACATTTGTTGCAAACGTTTATTTTTGGATTTTTTCAATTAATAACAATTTTTGTAATACAATGATTACTTGGGAAAATAAGACGTGGTATATTATTACTGTAGAGACATTACACGAATTCAATATGCTAAATCGTTAAGTAAATTACAGACGCTAAGAATATTTGCTAAAATCATCGGTATCTTGCAATTCGGTTTCCAGAGATATATTCACTACTCCTAACAAGAGTAAACTGATCTTGCCGTTCCGAAATTCGTTATTTAAATACAACTATTATTTAACATCGAGAATTTTTTTTAAGTATATAGAAATATAAGTAGCATACATAATAATAAATACATAACAATAAATAGTCAAACAACTCAACAAAACAAACGTAATACAACTTTAAGCAATATTAAAATAAATAATATTGTAGGTCGTCATCGAAGTTTCCCGATTATTTGGGCTCGATACTATACGATACGAATAGAAGACTAGTTATGATTTTATTATTAACCAAATGACTGTTGAGTGCTGTATTTAGAATTTATGTGTCATTGTGTTCGTAGCAATATAGTTCCTGAACTATATTGCTACCTACCTATGGATCCTGATCCATAGTCCATTTTTGCACTATTATATTAACTAAGTAAAAAAAAATCAGCTAGTTAATAATAATTTTTGATGACTTCATCATCGATTCATATTGGAAAGAGGGGACTCTTTGATCAAACCATACATTTCGTAGAACCAATATTTTTACAAATAATTTAAATTATTATTATGTGATTAAGCAAAAATAACCCCAATTAGTAATACATTTTTGAGAATCATCAAATCGACATATTTTATCCCTGTTACCTCTGTTAGCCACCGCAATCGAGAGTGTTCGTACAGGAAATTGTTAGGCGTCTCATCATAATGAAGCTACTCACGAAACATTAGCTTGATACAAGAACAACAAGTGCAAAAATGGACCATGGATCCTGGACTAATAACTATAATATTTTTTTTTTTTTATTATTTATTTAGAAGCTTAGCTTACATATTTAATAAAATTCAGCGATGAGGCAGCTTTTAATGTCCATGAAATTGGCTCTATTTGACAGATCATATTTTAAGGACATTTATTTTTAATATGACTTTGAAATCATCCAATGACGTAAAATCACAGCAACGAGGAAGCCAGTTTACTGGTCCAATTTGTGAAATGAATTGTTCGAAAAATCTATCTTTCAATTATTTAATTGTTAATTGGTAATCTTGTTAGTGCGATTTGAAACCATTGGATTATTTCTGCCGTAATGTAAACCAGAAATAATAAGTAAACTCTGAAGCCAAAATTCAGCAACTTCTTGCCGAAATACTGCAAAGTGTGTATGTAAATGTTATGTACGATCTTACTTATAAATTTTATAAGTGTTGATAGTTATAGACTATTTTGTCTCTTTCTCTATCACAATTAATTTGACATTCGAAAGAATAACAAAGAATTTTATAATTATATAACCCCTAAACAACGTTTATTTTTAATAAAATAATTGTTAAATAACATTTTTTTAATTAATTTGTTTCATGCTACCTAAAATATTTGAGCTATTAACAAAACTTTTCGGAGATTGGCTCTTGCGATATTCATCTAACTCGTTAAATTTTCGGTTTTAATATTGTTAAATGTAATCAACGCTTGTACAATGTTATTACAATATAGGTCGGTTTTAATCATGAACGAATACGTAATGAATACACGCACGGATTTAAACTTATTAAACTTATAAATAAAAATGTATCACGATTGTAATAAATACAGTGTTTTTTTCAGTACAATCCTAATATAAATCTATAGCAATATTTTTTCCGTTGGAATATATTTAAATAAAAAAGTAAATACATTTAAATTTTCCAGAAGTACTTTTAATTACCTATTATTGTTTATATTTTTTTGCATTATTGTTTCCGATTTTCTTCAAATATTCAGTCGTGTTATTCCAGTAGCTAGAACACCTCAATCGTTACGTTTGCGGTTTCAAGCCCGCGTAAGCACTGAAATGTCATATACTTCATTTTTTTATAAACATTTCATATAGTAGATCGTTTTATATAACTGTCGCCCGTTCGTTCTATTTATATATAATCTGCGTTTTATTTATATTATCAATACCTATTTCATATAGTAAGTGTAAAAATGTAAAAGCCTACTTGAATAAATTATATTTTGATTTTGTGACGTTTATAGTTACGGCTTCGCTCTTTCGTGTATAGGAGTTGTATACTTTTTTATGGTGTAGGTACGCGAACGAGCAAATTGGCCTGGTAAGTGGTCACCACCGCCCATAGACAATGGTGCTGTAAGGAATATTAACCATTCCCTGCATCGCCAATGTTCCACCAACCTTGGACTTTGGTTGTGCTTGTAGTTACACTGGCTCACGGAACACAACAATACTGAGTACTGCTGTTTGGCAATATTTTGTGTATACTAGAAGTTATATTATTTTTATTAGTAAATAGATAATTTAAAGCATTCATAATAATCGGACTGGATGTGAGATCTGCGCGTAACAAATTCACAACATTTTATTAAACATTAACATAGGTATACAAAATAAGATATATAAAAAAGTACTTATTGAATCATGTTTAAACGGAGCTACAGAGATGTTATTGTTATTCCCAACATGTGTCGATCCCACGATCGAATTGTCTTATTTCGGTCAATAAACCGCGGGTGGCTTTACTTCAGCCCCTTGATATTTCACCCAACCCCGACGCTAAAAATGTAGAACGTAAGAACATTATGAGTGTTTCGTATGTGCAAATAACGTTTACGAAAGATATTTGTAAGTAATAGTAAGTCGCTTTGACTTTGAAAAGGCCTTATGTAAATACTGTTGTTTAAAAAGAACTGCCCTTTAAGTAGTATGCTCAGTAATATATAATAGATTTAATATGCTTTATGTAAATAATTAAAACTAAAATCAGAAATATTTTATCTGCTCGTTCTTCAAGAATAATGAAAATTAAATTATTCGATTTTATTGGAATGAAATTCTGCCTAGATTCCTCTCTATGGTTTATCTATCTAACATTATATAAAGCAGATCAACTATTACATAAATATAAGTTTACTACTATTTTAGGCAACTAATGATAAGAAGGTACTTAATTAATAACTAAACGCTAATTAACATCACCCAAAACATTATTCCAGGTGCAATACAGATTAATCATGTGTAAAACTGTGGATAACAGCTAACCGCTCAAAACTTACTTAGTTATTTGTAATGCTTCATTTTCTATTTACTAGATAGAGATGCGTGTGAGTCCGTTGAGCTAATAACAACTTAAATATAGATTTAAATAAAGTTATGACAATTTATGCAAATTAAACATATCGTGACGCATGGATTAAGCGACCTTGTTATGTCAAATAATGGTTTCATATAATATAACGGACATCCTTATTCACGTGACAAATACAATTATATTGTTTTATTAAGAAATGGAAGTGTGAGGTAAGCCAATATAATGATAATTGCTTCTAATATTATAAACCTATATAAATTCAATAAAGTTTTTACATGAAAAATGATAAAAAAGGCATATTTTTTTTAAATATATTTAATTCGTCGCCTCAAACTCCTGGAAGGGTACCGGGTCCCTATAAAAGGTAACGACTCAGACCCGTCTAATAATAGGGGTATTATATAACCATTACCTCCTTGTTCTCAAAGATAATAGTCCATTATTAACTGCCAGCTCCTGTGGTACCTGGAATAATAATACCCGCTAATAGCGATCGTCAGTACGGTTTCCGTCGGGGTCACTCAGCCGGTTATATTGCGGAACATTTGAGTCCGAGGAAGAGGCATAAGCAGCCAGTTTGTACAGTAGCGATACTGAGCCTTGTGCAAACAAGGTGCTACTTTCAATTATGCATCGCCAGGTTTTTGGCAGATTGGAGTATCAAGGTTGTTGTTGACGGTACGTGCTCTGACTTTATATTCGTCAATTCTGGTTTTCTAAAAGGGTGCAATCTATAACTTTATCTGTTTTTTCTTCGTATCAATAACATGTTGCAAATCAGAAACATTCTCAGAATGATGCTGATTTACTGTACAGTACCTTATACACCGGCTATACTTATATATATCAGGAACTCATCGACGAGAACCGGAACAAACTTGCATGATTGATATTCCAATTCATTACCCCACGTGGTACTGTAGGCAGCTAGGCAGGTAGGTGTGGCAGCTATCTCGTACCAGCTTCTTTTTTCTTGATAGTATTCAACGTTTATCAGCTGGAATTGTTTACGATCAAGCTCTTTTCGAACAGCTCGATCCTGTGTCTTTGCACAGAGATTTTAGAGTTTACTCCACATTTTCGCCATATCTTTCACGTGGGCTGCTAAATTTTCGTTCGTTTCAGAACTCCTAATTCCTTCCACATCACCTTGAAGTCTGGAAATCCACAACAACGCGAACGGCACTTTCTGCATCACACAACTCGTCTGTGGAACCAGCGTCATCAATTTGACCGAAAAGACTTGGGAACCTGCTAGTAAAACGCTATCTATCGGTGCTCTGAACTGTTTATTTGGTAATAGCCCAGTTTAGCGTATTGTTTTATTTATTCTGTAATCATGTATTTAACTTTATTATTTTATATGGAATTAATTGTAATCAGTATTTACAAATAAGTATAATTACCTGCTATTAAATACACTTTGTTTACTTATATATTGGTTTTACTATTTATTTTGCCTTCCGTTCTTTCACACTAGATATATTAGGAAATACGGATCTTATTATTGGTGAACACTTCCTTTTAAATTTTATTTTCTGTTGTTTTTGTATTTAGATTTTCGAAATTTCAGATGCCATGTATTTTTATGGAAACTGTGTGGAGCTGGACCACGACATTTCGCCTTTCGACTTACGGGTTTTCAACGTAGAAAATATTGAACGAGTGACAGTTGAGGTGGAGTCAGAGGCCGATTAAGTTTGTAGCGAAAATTAAATTCCTTTTTTAATTTGATGTTCCTGTTATTAAATTCATTATTATCACTACTGATTATTATTTTATTATCTTATATGTTCAATAAATATATTCAAAAAGTATGGCTTAATAACTAATTTTCAATACATTTTTAAACGTCTAGCGAAGCGGGCGGGTAACAGCTAATTCAATAATAAGATCCGTAGTATATTACTAAACGTCTATTACTATACTGTTTATTATTATTTTATCCATTCATACTTTGTATAAATTGCCCCCTACAGTCTCTTTTACAATATTAAATATTAAGCTGCTACTCGCTTTCGACGTAGATTCTACTGATAAGAACCGATAGCGTACTAAATTACTCGTTTTAATGAATTGAACATATTCATTGTATGTTTTTAAAACATGTACACAACATTACAACAACACAATATTTTAACATTATATTACATTAACAGCCTGTAAATTTCCCACTGCTGGGCTAAGGCCTCCTCTCCCGTTGAGGAGAAGGTATGGAGCATATTCCACCACGCTGCTCCAATGCGGGTTGGTGGAATACACATGTGACAGAATTTCGTTGAAATTAGACATATGCAGGTTTCCTCACGATGTTTTCCTCCACTGCGGAGCATGAGATGAATTATAAACACAAATTAAGCACACGAAAACACAGTGGTGCTTGCCTGGGTTTGAACCCGAAATCATCGGTTAAGACGCACGTGCTCTAACCACTGGGCCATCTCGGCTTTTTATGTTTACAAGATAACAACCAACAATGGCGGCACAGCTGTCCGGAGTTAGCGAGGTGGTCCTCATCGGAGATATCAACCAGTTGCCTTATATCGAGAGAGAAAATCTGTTCGAAATGAGGTACTGCCTACCAAGCCTGACAACAAACATCACCCGTGAGTTATCCTGTACGCACCGAAACCCCCTGAACGTCGCATATGCCATTAGCGAGGTCTACCGTAACATCTACTCTGTAAGCCCCATCGTCCACTCCCTCAAAATGGAGAGATTCACTGACGCGAACATACCATCCGACCAAACCAAAATCCTATATCTGGCCCATACGCAGGAGGAAAAGAAACTCCTGATGGACCAGGGATACGGAAAAGGTGAAGGGTCAAGCGTCATGACCATCCATGAATCTCAGGGACAGACCTACGGCGACGTTATCATAGTCCAATCGAAGAATGTGATGCTCCGTATACACGAAAGTGTTCCTCACGCAGTTATGGCAATCACTAGACACACTAACACCTGTGTCTATTACACGGACGATGGTAGCGACGCTATCGGCAGATTCATCGGCCGAACGGTGGGTGTTTCAGAAAAGACCATCCTAGAGCACAGCCTTGAGACATTTATACATAAACGCGACATCAGAGTCGCCGAGGCTGTGCTCTCTCTGATCGAGCACGGAGCAGGGCCCGCTGGATTGCAGTTAATTACTGCAATCAAATAAAAAAAAAAAGGATTAAAAAATTTAAAAAAATCACCATATACAGTATTTTTATATATTATATATTATCATATATTATTTATTATGGACTATTTATATATTATTTTAAACTGAAAAAAAAAATGCCAGTGTGGGCCACGTCTTCCAAGAAGACGACAAGCTCGAAGTCCAGCGAAGATCTGCTGATGTTCAGTAAAAATATAAAATAACGCAACAATTTATAAAAATAAAATGTAAAAAAAGGCACGGGCAACTAAATAATAAAAAAAACAACCAACATTTATATGTTTACTATATAAAATAAATAAACACTGACACGATATTTTTTATCTTCTATTTATAAAGTTATTGAATAATACGCCTCATTTGTTAATTAATTATCTTCCGCCGTCCTATTTCAATTATATACGTATAAATAAGTGTTAAAAATGAAATGACGAATTTAATTATTAACAACAGTACATATTTAAAAATATTTTAATTCTCAGAAAGAAGCTAATTATGATTATTTCATATTCAAAGATCATAAATTTCCACAATTGCAAGGTTTTGGCAAAGTGGAGAGCATTTTACGCGGTATAATGGTTTACCGGATTGCACTGATTAATATGGTTAAGTTTTGTCGTTTTGCGTACACATCGCAGAATAAATTTGATTGAATTAAATAAAATATTTAGACAGTTTAATTTAATAATATCAAGGTTAATATCATACTAGCTGAATTATGGTTTTATTTCGTTGTATTATTTTTAAATTTTATAATTGTTTAGTGTAATAATTAGCAGTTACAATTCATATTTTATTTTATTAGATTACTGTATGACAATATTTGTTAAATTTATAGTTTATTTTCATTTTGTTTTGTTCATAACTGAATCTTTATGCGATGTTGCAAACTTTCCTGTAGACGTACAAAGTTTTCAAGTTTCACCTAATATGTTTTTGTTAGTGTGAATTTCAAAGCAACGGTATAGTTTATTACTTACCGATGTCGACACAAAAAGTTTAATTTCAAATTTCTCAAAAATTATACATTGTATTTATATTTATAAAGCTTTCGTCCATCTTTAAGCAATAAACTATCGTAATATAAGAGTTAGTCAGAAAATTAATACGTATATTTTAGGTTAGGATTAAATTATAACTACTTTACTAATCTCCCAGTAATGTAAGTTTGATAAATTTACATATTGTTTTGTTATAAATTAATTATTTAAAAAATTATCCGCAAATATTTTTAACTTTATTTTCTATGGTATTTATTTCCTAGTGGTAGTGCCACATTGCATACCTTCGGGTTGCAGCTGAATGGGCCGGCACGCCCGGGGAAGTACCACTCTCTCACTCAAAATCGGCGTAATGTGGTAGCTATGCTACCGCGTTTCGTCCGGTATGTGAGAGTCCCGGAGGCCCGATTCCCCTCCCCCCCAAAACATAATGGTTGTGCAGAATTTGGTTTCATTATCCCAGGAGGGTACCATCAGCGACTGCGGTGGAGAAATCCCTCTCTGGGCATCAATGCTCAGGACGTACACCACCTGAGCAGGGATGCCCAGGCTGCCCTCCGAATTCTGGGGGGTGCAATTTTGCGCTCGCCACTGTACGGGGCAAGCGGAATAGGCATCATAAGGCAATCCCTATCATCCACACTGTGGACTTCTGTTACATAAGGGGACTCAACTCCAACTTGAACGCCGTTCACTTTCACCTTGAGACGGCGAAGCCAGCCTTGCTCTTTCTTACCGAGACCCAGATATCCTCTCCTGCCGCTACGACCGGATAAACCGGAACAAACTTGTGTCTGAAATAGAGTCTTCGTTAAACAAAGTCTCGAACTGGGGCCGGCTAAACCTGGACTAGGTTTTCAACCTCAAAAAGACGCAAGTTTGCGCGTTAACTGCTAAAAAAACACCATTTGTCGTGTCTCCACTATTTGAGAACATTCCATTAGCCGCCACAGCTAGTATCGGAATGCTTGGCGGCGATATTTCAAGCCTCGTTCAATTCCGCGGTCAATTCGAAGGCAAAGCCAAATTGGCATCAAAAAAGCTCGGTGTGCTCAGCAAGGCAAGACAGTATTTCACGTCGGCCCATCTCTAAGACTCTACAAGGCACAAATTCGGCCACACATGGAGTACTGCTCTCACCTCTGGGCAGGTGCTCCACAGTACCAGCTCCTTCCATACGACCGTATCCAACGTAGAGCGGCTCGAATTATCGACAATCAAGCCCTTTCCGATCATCTTGATCCTTTGGCTTTGCGTAGAGATGTTGGATCGCTCTGCATCTTCTACAGAATTTATCACGACGAATGTTCCGAGTAATTGTTTGGATTAATCCCGGCTGCTGAATTTCACCTTCGGACATCTCGTCAAAATTCCAAATATCACCCGCACCACCTTGATGTCCGAAAATCCACAACAGCGCGATTTTTAAGACATTTTCTGCCTCGCACAACCACTCTGTGGAACCAGCTTTCGCCGGCGGTTTTTCCGAACCGATACGACTTGGGAACCTTCAAGAAAAGAGCGTACTCCTTCTTGAAAGGTCGGCAACGCACCTGCAAGCCCCCCGGTGTTGCACATGTCCATGGGCGATGGTAGTCACTTTCCATCAGGTGAGCCTCCTGCTCGTTTGCCACCACTAACATAAAAAAAAAAACTAAACTTTGCCGAATAATAATATCAAATCATTTGATTAAAATACAAATAAATAAAACATATTATTCAACACAAGATTATATAGATGATAGAAAACATGGAGCTAATACTTGTTGACTTTCAGAGGGGATATATTATGTATAAATGTATTTAAGTAATATATCTAAAATGTTAGAATAGCGTAACTACTGCCTTTCTTACTGGTTCTTCTCGGTAGAATATATATTCCTAACTGGTTTATTTTTAATATAGTTCTGTAAAATTACGATCTAAAAGTGGTTGTAAAAGCCTATTTGAATGAAGTATATTTTGATTTAATTTAATATCTACTCGAGTTATAGTTTCGAAACCATAATTTTTACATTAAATTTATTTTACAACATTTTACGATACCGCTTGCGTGACAGTCGCATAGAAATATGAAGGTAATATATTATTATACAACAAAACCTTTGAGTATAACCTGAATTTTGGTAAATCGTCATTTAAATTCGGTGGATGTGGTGTACGACTTATGTCATACATAAAAAGATATGTAGGAACATGATATAAATATAGATATACCTGCTTATGTAAGTTGTAGAGTACATTTGAAATAAGTGTAAAATCACCATAAGTTGTAAAAGAAAATCTCTTATATATTAATAAGTTATTAACGATGTGACTTAATATAATGTCAATTGCTTATTTATATTCGTATAAATATATATATTTTCGAAGTGCAATAAGAGTGTTTTCTTTGAACGAGTAAAAATAAAATTTCAACCTTTAAATTGGCTTTTATTATCGGCTTTTTATAGGTAGGTGGTCTGTCTGACACCACTGCCAATATACATTGATACTTCAATAACCACTATAGATACTATAAAAATGAAAAACATGGTAAATATCCCGTTTCAAATATTTATAATAATAAAAATAACCATGTTAATTTAAAATCTTCTATACTATAGATACTGTGGTATGTCACCAATGTGTGCGTACTCTTGTGCCTGTAGTTACACTGCTGCTACAACAATGCTTATGTAAAATGTAGCTTTTTGATTGATCGCGGAATATTTGATCAGTGGGTACCTACGTAGATAGGCTTGCACAAAGCCTTACTACTAAGTATTTGATTATAAGGATTATTTAAAAAATATATAACTATTATTTTTTTGAGGTGTATCCTTTTGCCTTCACAATATACATGAATATTAATTATTTATAGGATTTAATGAACTAATATATGTATATAACAAATTAAGCCCGACTGAATCCCATACCGATTTACATCACAAATCGTAATTACCTATTGGAATTCCATTCACATTAACTGTAAGTGCCGCGTGACATTTAAACTAAACAATAGTAGATTAATATCAGGTCTGTGAAATAAAATTGATACTAATTAAATTTTTCACGTAATTAGATGGATGGTCAAATCGGAATTTTTAGCCGAAAAACGAGTTTCAGCCCGTTTGTATATATGTGCATCTGTTCCTGCATAACTTGTAAACTATTTATCATAATTCAGTATATATATCATAAATGACAGTTGATGTTTAGTTCGAAGCTTTCTCCTCATAATACACTTTATGATGTAACATATTAGCTATACAGGAATTTCACACTAGTCACGTCACTAATTTAAAGCATATTAAACTGCGCAGTTCAGTTACATATATAATAATATAATAAGTGGACTACCTCGTTGGTCTAGTGGCATATATCTTGTGTTCAAACTCCGGGCCGGTAAAAAGTAATTGTATTTTCTATCTAAATATTCTGAATAGCTACCCAGAGTCTGGAAATTCTAATTGTATATACTCCCGTGACTCGGGAAGAAATTAAAACGCGGTGATAATCGGTGGGGATGACATCAATATCGTTGGTATACCAAAACCTTCTTTAAAAAGTATCTACATTTTTGGTATAAGTTGTAAGTATATTTGTTGAGTAGTCTTTTCAGGTAGGCATTACAAAGATGCGGATCTTTTAATATAAAAAATATTATATTTGTCGCAACACTGACATCGAAATGTCATTGGAACGCTAGCGCCCTCTGTCGGCGCTCGACGGAGTCAACGATTCACCGGCTGAGCGGCGCTCTCGACACTTCTCGAGCAGCAGCCGGCCAGTGCGGTCGAATATTGAAATCGACGCGCGTTCCAACTAAGTTAATTTAAATAATAAACGAGTTCATTGGTTTACTGTGTTTCGTTGCGCTAACACTACCCATCTACGCCTACTGCTTGAAACTTAATTATGAACCATACCGATGAAACTGAGGCTCATCATCCGTCATATTTATAGGTCGCGAACGTATAAAGATTGTATATTGCAAGTGCGTCTTATGTACGAATACCAAGCGGTCCAATTTTTAATACCTACAACGATATATCTAGCAATAATTGTTGAAACACATGCCGTCATTTCGTTATTTATTTCTATTTAAATTTATCAAACTATATCGCACACATCGATATATTTTTGTAGGAAACGAATTCTTGTCAAATCAATCGCTTGTTTTTAAATATTATTTTCTTAAGATATAATTTAATTTAATTATATCTATCAAATTATAAATAAATATATTCGTAGATAATTTAAATATTAATAAAACAATATGACTAGACTTAAGTCACCGAGTTGATCATTTATTAATCTTCTGTTTCTATTTCGACATCGATCAGTCAGTGTTAAATGAAGGAGATAGCGCTATTATAAGTCAAAGAAGAACGATAAAAACACCGGCACCGCTCATCTGACAGTTTCTATTGGTTTAATATAAATTGCTTGTTTATAAAAAACACCGCGCTTATTGTTTTGAATTAAAGTCGCAGTGGACAATGAATCTAGCGACATTCACTCGCTAAACTAATTACTATAGTAGAACTGAAACAAACCCTCTTCGAAACGAATATCTCTATTTGCATGGATAACTATTCTCGTTAGTCTCGTAAACAGAAAAAAATCTATTGATTTACAATTTTATTAAACATTTTATTCGTTTCACCACCGTTTGTATTATTGATAGTGTCTTTATGATGACTTATCGTCTTTAGTATTGCAATATTATGTATGTGTTACGACATTTAGAAACATAATAAGGATTATGGTTAAACCAAAATAAAATTTTGTTAATTAAAACCGTAAAATTAGGCCATTTATCAGATTATAAAATCGGTCACATTAAATTCAAGTCACGTCAACCTTCAATTTAAAATAGTTAAAGCTTAGCTGAATGTTGTTTGTAAATAATTAATTCTGCTCCGCGGTTTAATCCACTCCCGATATAATATATTAGAAGAGGAAACGAAATGTATTCGTCGATATTTATGGCTACTGATTTGCAGTGCTATTCTGTAAGGATTCGCTTCCTATCTCACACGTGAGATATTGAAAAATTGCGTTATACGCTATTTGTATGACCTCACAATGTCAATGTCACGAAACACTTCTTCAATTTCTTATATTTAATTATCTATTATTTAAACTATCATGTTCTGTGAGAAACTAGTTTGTACGATGTTACTAGTTACGAGCCTACATCGATAAAATAACTACCGATTTTGACATTACTATGATCAACAGCACCTTTATAATAGTTATACATTTTTGTTTTTTTATATTTTCCGGGTAGGCATATGACTCCACTCCTACTGCTTGTAAGCGGTGGAAAACTAACTTTACAGTCAGAAAGAATGAACTGCTCTTGCCGCCTATGTCTCGTTTGAAGTAATCCAAGTTATACGAGGAAGAGAACGTGTGTGCTGGTAGAGAATTCAATTTTAAGTTGTGCCTCAAAGAAAAGAGATGCCAAATTTATTCATGAGCAATAGAATTAATGACTTAGCTAGGCGGTGACATCGCATGTCTAGACTTGTGAAGGAAAGGTAAAGTTGTGACGAAATAGGAAAGTTTCAAGGGTGTGTTAAATCTTTACATCGGCAATATTGCTGACCGCACGTCGCTGCAACTGACCCAAGGCCTCCATTAGGTTTAGGTTCGATATAATCCCTTGGATTAAGGTCGCAGCGAACTTCAATAGCAATTTTGTATCACGAACGTAGCGGCACAGATTAATGGAACGAAGGAAAATGGTGACTTTTTTGCGCGCATACCTGCGTTTTGTGGGTATTCAACTTGACAAGTATCAGAGCAATATAGTCACCTAAATGACTCAGCTCTTAAAATAAGAATTTAAAAAAATATAAATAAGATTATGAAAGCCCCATTGGGCAATGAGTTCTAACGCCCTATTGAGTTCAACAACAAGATCCCTCCGCCTCTCCTCAACTTGAACTCGTCCAGCTGCTGCGCGTCCGAGGTATCTATAAAGCAATGTTTTGGGAACCCAAGGGCGAGCAAGGAGCATATAATTGATATGCAAAAGAATAAGTGTGGAAGAAAGCATGGAACCCTGGGATCCCCCAGGATTCTCGGCTTTCCCCCTTTCCTTTGCTGATTTTAACATTAGTTGTTGTGTGGCCACGCGGAGGTATTGTTAGAGGTAACAGAGTTGTCAGCAAAGAGTTTTGTCAGAAGATCGGTTTTCTTCTGCGGATTGTGAGCACATACCACTTAGCTAGTGGTAGGTCTTTGTGCATGCCAGTGTGAGTAGGTCCCACCATATAATATACCGCCCATTAGCAATACTAAGTATTTTTGTGTTCCGGTTTGAAGGGAGAGTGAGCCAGAAAAAATACAGAACTAAATATTTAATGATCCCAAGTATCATAATTTAATTATTTGTTGTCGTATACTTACTGCATTACGCAATTACATCACAGGACGCTTAATTCCAGAATCACATTCGTTTGTGCCATTGTACCTATTACGATTTTCGCTTCACCGAACGATAAGGAAATAAATCTTTGACTACATGCAATTTTGTTACAATAAGTCAACTGGATTTCTCAATTGATCACATTTTAGAATGTCATGTGTCTATGCGTATAAGAAACTTTATAAAAGCAAACAAGAAAAACTCAACAATATGTTTAATAACATGTTAAATTTTAAAATATGATTATTTCTCAGAAAAAAATAATAACTAAAAAGCACCTTAATAGATCTATTAATCAAATTAATCTTCAAAGAAATATAGCGTAGGAATAACATTGTGCTTTACCATACTAATTTCCAAGAATTCATTAAAGTTAGATAATTCATTATATATTAATCACGAACATGTACGATCAACGATGTACATCTAGGGTTTCCGAGAGTTCGATCTGATTTGCACAATGCACATTTAATATTAATCTCATAAAAATATTTACATTTTAAATAATTACTTCAATTGTGTTTGTATTGTTACGCTGATTATCGTGTTTAATCTTACTAATACGTTCAAAGTTACTATTACGTATAATATTGCATCATAAGTCACGACCAATCAAAGTCGAGGATAGTCCTTGGGCGAGCGCCATCTTAACGTTTTGGCGGGAAATACGTAGTAGTTATGTAATCAGTGACGGGACTTTGGAGAATACGGATACAAGATGGCGGGAGGCTGGATCGAGACGGATCATTGGAAAAGTTAATACCCCGGACCTGCTACTCGATTGTAACTGTTTGATGGTTTATAATTTATGTAGTGATTAAACATTGTGAAACTTTAATTAAATTGTACGAAATTGTTTATATATTGTTTGGATGTGAAGGCTATGGATGAGAAGGGCCGAAAATCGAGTTCAATGGCGCGTCTTGGGGGAGGCCTTTGTCCAGCAGTGGACTAATATAGGCTGATTATGATGATAATTGTTTCGTGCTCGCATGACACCCACAAAACCTGTAACCTCTTATGATGTTGTCGAGGAGGAAAGTGTTGTTTGTCACCGACATGATTGTATACATATTAAATTATAGAGTTAGATTTATTCTATTAATTCTCAGATTAGCGGATTAAGATTAATGGATATATTATGCACAATACATATGTGCATACATCCGTGTCTTTACTTAATAAGGGAATCCCATCCGGTTCGCGCTGGTTACACCCACTCTTAAATTACTGTATCATTAGAATACTGTGTTGCTGTGTCCGGTTTGAATGTGAGTGAGCCAATGTGATTTTTGATCCAAAAAATACAATATCTTAGATCCATGATTGACAGCATATTAAGGTTGTAATGAAACACTTATTTTGAAGTTATCTTCAAAATCACCAACACCGAACCGGAACTGGATCGAGGTACTAGCAGAATAGGAAAACAGCAAAATGGCAACGATTACGTTTTGATTCAATTGCGATAAAGCTACAATTTGTTAGTAGAATTGACCCATCTTGGTATTTATTTATTTCGTGTCGCACGATCGTTATAACGGAATAATAATAAAACCTACTTGTTTTAATGTACGTTCTTTAACTATCATAATTACGTTATGTGCAATGTTTTAATTTATTCCACGTTATTTTATATGAGTTAATCTAGCCTATTTATCTAGATCATTATAATGGTTTTTTTTTCTGTATACAAGGGGTAATCTCCAGAACTAAAAAACCAGTTCTAAAAAAAATATTAGTAGAATGTAGTAACATTAATACTGTTTTTTTGGATATACGTTAAATTTATAGCATATATATATTTTTATTATTAAATTGGACCCGTGCGAAGCCGGGGCGGGTCGCTAGTTATCAATATAAATAACATTGACCTTTTAAAGGTAACCCTTTTTTAGCTAAAGGTAAGCAAATACACTTAGTCATTTGGATAAAAAAGCCCTCAAATAAAATTCAAATTGTATTTTAAACGAGAATTAATTTATAATTGCCAAACATACATAATTATATCATTGATGAATAGTTTTTACTTCGTCGTATTCGTTAATGACGATTTACAGGATATACAAACACTTTACGGATCATTGTTTGATCTTATCCGCATTCTATAAATAAATAATTTCCATGACTAACCAGGGTTAAAGACCTCGCTCGGTTTACTCATAAATCCGGTAAAAAGAAAGGTAGGTCGACCTAGAGATACATAAAAGGTCACATTCTATAACATTTATCATGTCTTTTTTACTACATTATTAGTACGAACTCGACAGTAACATAAAATACAATAAAGACTCAACTGGTAACATTCGAAAAAATAAGTATTACGCAATATGACAGCACGATTTCAATGTCAATTAGTAAGGACTTAAACGTAGGTTCTGATGAATTATTTATTCATAGTATGAAATAGTAAATTGTTGATGAAAAAGATATAAATGTATTCCACTACTAGTTTTGTAAGTAAGTAAGCTTTAGTAGCTCAACGTTACACGAGTCGCCTAGAGAGATTAAAGTAGCAGGTTCAATAGTTAATTTCTTCAAACAAATAAAAAACAAACAAATACTTTAAAACTTGTTTAGTAACGCAATGCTTTAAAGGTATAAATAGTAAAATGTGTATAGCAAAGTATTTTTAGTAATGGAGCACACTTGCTTTTTAACCAACTTCAAAAAAAGAATAATTATCATTAGGTTTATTTCGACGTAGTTAGTAAATCGTTCTTGAGGCAGGGTTTCCGATTCTATTATAAAATTCCGCAATATTAAAAAATTATGAAAAAAAAGAACAAATGAAGGATAATATTAAGCTAGAAAAATTACGATTCAGAATTACAAAACAGATCTTCGTAATTTATGAATCGGTTTGAAAAATTTTATATAGAAAAAAGCTTTTTTTTTATAGCCTGAACTATTATTTCCATTTCAATTTAAAGAAAAAAATGAAGATTTTTCTAATACGTCAAGATGAAAATAACCATTCCATACATAAAAGATTACTTAAAAAATATATTAGACTGGAATGACCTTATTACGCCTTTTTTATACTATCAAATTTAGTACGATTTTATCGACTACTAAATTTATTCTTAGACACTAAAGAATTAAATTAAATTTTTCGACACGAAGTAATAAAGAAAAGTAACCCATTGTTAACTTATCATTTATTTATTAGAAGTAGCAGTGTCGTTTTTTAATGTATTTTTTATGACAATTTGAATAACTAGTAATTACTGCAATAAAAACTTATCTATTTTTGTTTTATTTATTAAGCTCCTAGTGGTAGTGCCACACTGCATACCTTCGGGTTGCAGCCGAATGGGCCGGCACGCCCGGGGAAGTACCACTCTCTCACTTAAAATCGGCGTAAAGTGGTAGCTATGCTACCGCGTTTCGTCCGGTATGCGAGAGTCCCGGAGGCCCGATACCCCTCCCCACCAAAACATAATGGTTGTGTAGAATTTGGTTTCATTACCCCAGGAGGGTACCATCAGCGACTCCGGTAGATAATCCCTCTCTGGGTATCCATGCTCAGGACGTACACCACCTGACTAGGGATGCCCAGGCTGCCTTTCGAATTCTGGGGGGAGGGTCAATTTTGCGCTCGCCACTGTTGGGGGCAAGCAGAGCAGGCATCATAAGACAACCCTTACCACCCACACTGTGGACTTCTGCGACATATGGGGACTCAACTCCAACCTGAACGCCATTCACTTTCACCTTGAGACGGCGAAGCCGGCTTTGCTCTTTCTTACCGAGACCCAGATATCCTCTCCTGTCGATACGACTTTTCTTTCTTCCTCCGGATACAAATTGGAACATTCCTTTGTAGCACGAGCTGGGGGAGCTTCTCTGACGTAAACACACATGTTTACGTCAGAGATGATATCTGCTCTCGACGCCTCGGCAGCCTTGAAGGGCAGGATCTATCGATTATCTGGCTGCGTGTAGACTGCGACGACCATCCGCGAATCTACGCGTGGCTTTATAAGTCCCATAGCGGTAATGCCGAAACCGACCGACTGGTTGAGTACGTCCAAATGGCTACAGATTCCGTGCTGCAGCAGATCCCATCCGCAGAGATCGTAATTCTTGGCGATTTTAATGCCCACCATGCCGAATGGCTTGGATCACGCACTACCGATCATGCGGGTTGATCTGTTCTCGACTTCGCTTTAGCATATGATTTGACATACTCACCTCTGGGCGGGTGCTCCCCAGTACCAGCTCCTTCCATTTGACCGTATCCAACGTACAGCGGCTCGAATTATCGACAATCAAGCCCTCACCGATCTGCTTGATCCTTTGGCTTTGCGTAGAGATGTTGGATCGCTCTGCATCTTCTACAGAATTTATCACGGGGAATGTTCCGATGAATTGTTCGGATCAATCCCGGCTGCTGAATTTCACCTTCGGACATCTCGTCAAAATTCCAAATATCAGCCGCACCACCTTGATGTCCGAAAATCCACAACAGCGCGATTTTTAAGACATTTTCTGCCTCGCTCAACCACTCTGTGGAACCAGCTTTCGCCGGCGGTTTTTCCCAACCGATACGACTTAGGAACCTTCAAGAAAAGAGCGTACTCCTTCCTGAAAGGCCGGCAACCCACCTGCAAGCCCCCCAGGGTTGCAGATGTCCATGGGCGGTGATAGTCACTTTCCATCAGGTGAGCCTCCTGCTCGTTTAACACCTGTAACTTAAAAAAAAGCTTGCTATATGTACATACTTTGTTAACCTTATGTATATATCAAATAAGTAGGGCTATTCTGTAACCAAAAACTCGAATTGCACCGCAGAACACGAGTGTGACTATTACATTTTTACATTAGCAGTCTCTAAATTTCCCACTGCTGGGCTAAGGCCTCCTCTCCCTTTGAGGAGAAGGTTTGGAGCACATTTCACCACGCTGCTCCAATGCGGGTTGGTGGAATATATGTATATATATGGAGTGTGACTATAATAATTAAAAAATGTATATAATTAGTGGTAGTTGCCTGGGCTTGAACCCACAATCATCGGTTAAGATGCACGCGTTCTAACCACTGGGTCATCTCGGCTCATGAAACCTTTACGCGATAAAAGTTCTTCGTAATACAGGCCCAATTTACTACTCAGACGTGATTTACGTTTGCCCTTAGATGAATGACGGGCGTAATACCTAGATTACTAAAACCACATTTTTATTATTAATGTAATGAAGGCAATTTATGTAATAAGCTTATTATTTCTCGATTCGAATCGAAACAATGTTTTCGGCTCTGTTATTAAGTATTGTAATTTCTTCACGTCTAAGAAATTGATTACTTGGGCGTTTCGGTTAACTTTCGACTGAATTATTTATAAGAATAAATATATACTCTTTTTTATTTTATGATATAGGGTGGCGGACGAGCAAATGGGCCACCTGATAGTAAGTGGTCACCATCGCCCATAGATAATGGCGCTGTAAGAAATATCATTCCTTACATCACCAATGCGCCACCAACCTTGGGAACTTTGATGTTATGTCCGTTGTGCCTTTAGTTTCACTGGCTCACTCACCCTTCAAACCGGAACACAACAATACTGAGTAGTGTTGTGCTGTTTGGGGGTAGAATATCTGATGAGTGGGTTGCACCTATCCAGACAAGCTTGTACAAAGCTCTACCACCACCACCAATATACATATACGTGTATACAATTTTTCGCCCGCGGCTTCGATCACGTTTTAGGTATATAAAGTAGATAATCTTCTTTGTGGGTTCAACCTTGCTTAATTCCAAATTTCATCAATTTTAGTTCAATAGTTTGGCCTTAAAAGAGCAAGAGACAGACAGAGTTACTTTCGCATTTATAATATTACTATAGATTATATATATGTGTGTGTGTGTGTTACATATGTGTGTCCAAATAAACAAGCCTGTAGTCGAAATTAGCTTCTTTATATATAACATGTATCTATACATTATAAGAAACAACATATTATCTGTCATTGTCACTGGGGAAGCTACAATAGGATTTAAAGAGGTGAAATATTAGCTACGACGTATTAAACGGCATTTATAACGATCCTTGTCAAGAATAATTTATACAATAAAAACATAAAGATGTGTTGTACAATTTCTAATATTATAATATTTTTTAAACGATTTCCAAAAGGTTCTCGAATCAGTTCTACCCGTTTGTATGTAGAACGTTTGCTGATATTTGTATTGGTTTTTCGTTTTTATGAAAGTAGATTTTTACATGTTCTTTAATGATTTTTAATAATTTATTTATTTAAATATTATTCTCGAAAACTATACTTTAAATCTTAAGCAGTATAAGTATTTAAATCGTGAAACTTATATATTATTAACAGTCGTCTAAAATTTTCTAAAATATAGCACTAATTTAGTTGTTTAACGGTTTTAGCACAGCGAGTGAGGATAGAACCAGGAACCTTTATGAATTGTTTTTATTTTAAAAGGTAATTGCTCTCATCGTTCAGTACTTTCTGTTTGTGTTGTTACATTAAAAATATTTTTATAATTTTAACTTTTTTTTTTTTAATTATATAAATCGTCACAAAAGTGGCAATTCGCTAAAATCCGTGCCGTTAACCCATTTCCAACTTCCCATATATCGGTATTGCTAGCACAATACATAATTTTGGTATTTTCTTTGAATTTAAATAATAAAATAAATTACATTTATTTTATCAGTGCAGTGAAATAATTTAAATAATACAATTGGATTTTATTATCTAATTCGTTTGCTATATTTGTCTAGAAGTCATTTTGCATCGTTTCAGATTAATTTATTAGCTGTCATCCAATAAAGGGTTAGTATTTGTATGGAAATTTCGGAAATTTATTATGACAGATTTATTTTGACTTATAATTGGCTTTTACTAAATAAAATAATTATTCCATAATTATTTCTTTGATTTAAATATGGATATAATTCCTATTTAATTTTGGTGGTGATACTGGCCACACTCCCGCACCTTTCAAAGTTTTCTTTTTGCATTTTAACATCTTCGGTTTAACACCGAATTCAAACTTCAAATTCGATATACTGAATATATCGGTGAGTTACCTTAATAGTTGAGTTTCTTAATTTGTGATTGATTATTACTTCAGTGCTTTAACAGCATATATCTTTTCAGAATATATTTATAATGGAGTTTTGAAGTTTGATAAAAACTTTATACAACATATTTCTACCGACCTTAAAAAATTGTAAGTCTTTAATTCTTGGTTTTGCTTAAATGCGTTGGTTTGCAATTTTGAAAGTAGTAGTCATGTTTAATTTGTGATTTACAGTGATTTTTGACCCATTGGAATGATTCTCCGGAGTTGAAATCGTCATTTAAAGTAAGCAGGACTTTAAACCTCCAGACGGTAAATTACTGCTTACATCCCTCGTTAAAGGTATTTATTTCTTGTTATTTACTTGATTGTTGAACCTGTATATTTCGTATTACAGGTTTTTTTTTTACTAACCACATGGATTTGAAATATTAAGTGTGGACGACTGCAGTTTCCTGGTTGAGTGTGTCCAGATAGCTGCTGGTGCAACTCTAAGGATGGCATGCCTGTTCCCTTAGATATAAACAATATCCACGTGGAGCTGGAAATTTGGTGATGTACCCACTTTAATTTTTTATACAAACTTAGTTACACCGGCCTGGTGAACGGTGTATTAAATAAACATACAATCTTTGAATCGTCAGTGGCGCCTACATTTTAATATTTAATAAGATAAATTATAAAGCATTGTATTTTCAAACATTCCTTTTATCCCAAGTGAACCACGCTGAGTCTAGCTGGCATATTTTTTAATTATCTATAGTACAAAAGCTGTAACTAAATTAAGTAACTAAACTTATTGTAAGATATATAAGAATTTCAGTTTCTACAATTAAATAGTTACATAACAAAACTATTATCTTCAAATCTATACTTACAGTAAATAGGTAACAGTGTGTTTGTTTAAATGTGATGTCCAATGTTTATTATTGTAATATTATCCTGCAAATCTTTGATTGAATGTCCTAAAGTATCCAATTCGAATATTTTATTCAACATTGAAGTTTATTTGTTACATTTGCTTATTGATTGTCAAAAATCTACCATCGGCTCGGAAACTAGCACCTCAGACTTGAGAAGAACTGTCAAAATAAACTCAGTGGAATTATTTTTGTTGCTTATATTAAATTTATTTTATTTTGAAATTTCTTTATCAAAGCTGTTTATTTGTTTCATAAAAGAATTAATTGAAGATTCAATGAGCGTGATGATCGAACATTTATTGACAGTGTCAATAACTTTTTGAATTCATACCTTGTGGAACTTTGAAGGGACTCAATTGATGAATTCATTCGACTTATTGCTTATTATAAAAGGTCTGTAAAAACCTTCATATCTATGTTTACATTTAATTGGGAAATCTCTTTTGTTTTTGTGTACTGTTATATTAATAATTCCAAGGAATATTATATATTTGTTTATAGATTTTCGAAACATATTTTAAGAAATTATTTAGTAAATGTAGGAAACAAGTTCTTGTATAGTGTGATAATTAACCCAAAACTTTTTAAGTAATTACATATTAATTATGCAGTCTTGTCATACGTCTAGAGTGTTTTTAAGAAACCGAAGACACGAAGGAGTTGTTGTTCATCCTCGAATCCGAAGGCCATCGGGTTTGTAAATTGTTGATGAACTACCTTTTTTCAGGAGTGTCCTTTTTCTATGAACGAAAAACGAATGAGGTAATGATGATCAGTTGGCTACAAGAAGTATAAATTATATCATTTAATCATAATTTTTAAACAAATACTATTTTTTCGATTTTGAATTGACATTGCTATTAAGGCATATTATTTCGTAGTATTTTTAGATATAACGTTATTACAATTATTTTTTACTTTGTATTATATTTATAATTTTATTTGAAATTTGCAAAACTATTTTAACCTAGTGCATTAGTTGAAATAAGACAAATTAACACCTCAATGATAATTTACCGTACCTATATATAAAAATATGTGATGTTTACACGCTCACACACACAAGCACACATCGTGTTTCCTCTTTGACGGCTATAAACGACAATATTTTTTAAGCCAATATTTAATGAACAAACACCTCTTTCGTAATATTATTATTCATACAGATTTTTATACATCTATATTAAACAAGATATTTAAACGAGGCAAATAAACCGATACTAAGAACATAGAATTTTTTTATTTTAATTTAGATCCTATCTAAATTGGTGTATTGGCATAAGATTCCTCAATGGTAAAAACATGTGGATCAGACAAAATTGCGAGAAAGCACCACTGTATATAGATGCTTAATTTGTTACTAACTCAATATGCCTAAGCCTAATAATAAGGAATTTATCATATTTGATTTGTATCATGATTTGATTAAAGAATATTATATCTTCTATCTTATGTAAAATTTATGGCGACAGAAAGAGAACAACGTTGTTACTAACCAGTTCTAATGTAGTTGCTCAATAAATAGTATAAATATCAATATGTTGTTGAAGTTGAAAACCAAAAGATTTTATAAGAAAGTAATTGAGTTCTATAAATAACTGACTATTGCATCAGAGCTGGTAACATAATGTACTTATAAATACATATCAAGTTGTGTGCTAATAACCGGTTAGAGGGACTTACCCATCATCTTTCAGTTATTCTATACAAATAAACATATTTACTATATATTAATACAAGTAAATACTTTACATACAAACAGTAGATACTAAAGAATATAAAAATACAAAAAAAGATGTATATTTTATTTTCATCTAAAATTTTTTTTCAAGATTCATAATAGAATGTGAATGCCCACCGCTGGGCTAAGGCCTCCTTGTCTTATTTAGGTGAAGGTCTGAAGATTACTACCATGCTGACACCTTTAAAATCGAACACCAATCACTATAATATTATAATTAAATATTTAATATGAATCAACAGGTTTATTATTATTCATTCAAAACTTAAGCCTTGACTATGAATAGGTTAAGAAATACCAAGATAAATCATTGAACGGTTCGAACGATGAAGTGACGTGTATACTATACGCGTCATACCTACTAGAGTCTAGTCATATTTAAGCGAACTCCTAAACAACATTGAGCGACATTTCACAATCGGTCCGACACCTAGCAATACACTTAAAATGGAGAATATATTTCTCTCAGTCGCGATCTTATACTTAGCAATGCCAATACATACGAGGCATACGTATTATCCTACTCATCCTTGGCCGAACGCTATAGTATTTGAAGGCCCAACAAATTCTGATGAAAAAAATTCAATCAGTGATTTATCAAATAAAAATTTGGATGAAGAATTTCAATTGGATGTGAGATTTAATCGACCTGACGATAACTGCCCTGATGGATATCATAAGGAAGGAGACGTGTGTTTTCCCAATGATTAAGTGTTAACATTAGTTTTAGTGGATTCATGATTATTTCCAGTGAAAGTGAAGTTGTGTTGCAAGAACTAAAAGCAATTAGGACTAATTAAATTATTCTTAGGGAAGAAAATAAGTGTACAATTACAACAGAAGACAGAATAAGTGCAAAAGGACTTTATTGAAATTGTAAAGTATGTAAATATTGTAATTTATTATTTAAAAAAAAAAAAAATTTTTTTTCATTGTTTTGTTGTATATTCCAGTATTCCCTCTTTTACTGTATGATTTTTTTGTATATTTTTATCTACTGGCCAGTTCTATTCATAGTATTTAATATAATTGACTGATTATATTTAGGTAATCTGTAAGTAAATGTAAAAATTAATGTAAAACATTGTCATACACTTAATAAACGAAAACCAAATATCGAATACTCAACAAATTTATAGTTTAATAACATTATAATAAAAAAAATCTATCTTCACTTGTATAAATTTTAAAAATTAAGTATTAATCGCTTTTTAAAGTGTTTTAAATCAAGCTAAATAAAATAAATACGAAATATATCGCTGGATAAACCACTGATCACTTCGTTGTGTTAAACAGTTTTATTGGCTATAAATAAAGTTTGTAAACAGCGATTTTTTTTACGTTGATGACGGTGAGTAATCGAAGAGACGAAGAAAGATAGTTGGATGGTACAAAACGAATCGCTTTTTGTTTTATTCAAGGCAGTATTTTACGGCCCAAAGAAACGACTCCCGTTGTAATCTGGTATGTTTGTTAATGTCCATATAATAACAATATTATCACGAACTTAGGAACGTTTAATTTACGCTAAGTTAAGTTACTTATAGGTGAAAAAATATGCTATTAAAAATATAGTCAAGGAATATTCTTGTATTTTTATTATTGTTGAAATAATTATCCTAATCATCCTATTAGATCCAATACCATCCTGATCGAAATTCTCGGATGTACAAATTACACAATTGTAATTGCAATCGTGATAACATTTACCAGAAGACTATTAATTGTTGGTAATATTTAAAAAGAGATTAACTAAGTAGAAATTGTAGATTTGTTTGTATAAATGGTATGCTATAAATCACATGGCTCACTGTATAATAATTATTATGTTAACTTATTTAAATTTTGTAACAGTCTTTCTGTTTGCAAATATTTGGACATGTATGATAAAAATACTCCACATTATATATTAAAACGTCTTTGAAACATCATCTTACATTCATAATAAATAATTTATTTGTAATAGATTTTCTACGAGTACATAAATGAAAATAATTTTCAAATGTCATATTAATATCTTTGCCCGTTGTATCTATTACCTGCCTACTTTAGTTAAAATATAAATTTTTATTTTTATATCGGTATATTTAAATATCGGTTTGGCTCGTGATTTCGTCTAGTTATTTAGGGTCCATATAACGTTGATTTTCTGTAATAACCTTGTTATTTTAGAGCGTCAGAGTTTATAACTTCTTTCGACTTTTGCTTTATTAATTTGCGTAATAATAATTGGAGTTATGAAATACCAGTCTCATTTCCTTTAACACCTCTTACGATACTTTTTCTATCTTTATATATTTAACTGATTTTGAACAATATAAAAGGAAGAGGTTGAATTGGCCCCGCGCCCGCTATCTCCTATAGATTCCAAACATAGATCGGTGAACCTTGGACGAGTAAGGGACGTGCAATTTTATAGTACACCCACACTTTGTTAAATAATATATGGACTAGAACGAAGGTCCAGCCTAACAACTGAAGCTAAGATGTATAAAAGACTATATGGCTAATTAAAAAACTAAACCGTAATCCAGTGGATTTCACAGTTATAACTGCGGTGTTTATAAAGTAGCCAATGCCAAAATAATATTAATAAAAATAAAGGATCAAAGTAAATAGTCAATCAGTCATAGCTGAGGTAATCTGTAACCAAAGGGTTAAGCCATGTATTATCTAAACATTAAATCACTGTTTCTCATTCTAATTCAATTGCGCAACTGCCAGGCGGCCTAATGCAAGCAAAACGTTTTTCGTTCCTATATCCATTGATGTAGAGTGTCGTTATAATATGTAATAATTCCAAACATGCTGGAATAATTTTTAAATCGTAGGAATCATTTAAGGGGATTTAAGATTTACATAATTGTTATATTTTGTACCGTAGTAGGTTCACTTGTCCATTGTAATACTATTTATTAAGTATGAATGTATCATATTTATTTATGATATGTAAACCCTTCTTATAACTGAATCGAACGCTTTCTAAACTAGCTTACAAACCTTTTATACGCTTTGCGTATTACGCTTTACTTAAATTTAAAACTCAGCAGTGAATATAAAACTTAACACTAGCCTAAACTAGTCCTTAAAAAGACAAAAGTATTTTTTGCTACAAACGACACTTCTCGTAAAAAACGATTAATGCTCCAAGCCAGCCTAGATGAAATCCGTTGTTTGAGTCCCGTTGTTTTCCCGCATTTTAAGTGATTGTACCAAACAGTTTTATACTCCAATCTATTTACTGATAATATTTTTAGAGTTTTAAAACGACCGTTTTACGCACTTGCGTCTGTCGATCGACACAATTTTACATGAAGAGTTGTGATTTCGATCGGAATACGAAGTGTGAAAGGTGACTGGTGAATTACTATATGAATATTTAAGGAGAATACTCGGTACATGATTCTCATTCGAATTATGTAAAAAAATAGGTACTTATTTTTTGACCAAATTTTCAAAAAAATCAATTTAAATAAATTAAGTGTAGGCACATTGCCAGCGGCGCGTGCGGCGTTGTGTTGTACTGTGCCGCTTACCGCGCAACCCCCGCCCCTTAGGTCGTGGCTAATTAGGTCAGTAGGGCGAGCGCCACGGTAACGTTCTTATGTGCGTCTACCCGCGCGCGCGCCTAGCGGTCGATCTTACCTAATCTGCCGTGTGTGAGTGTGACCTGTCATTAGTAATTAGGTATGGCTTATCAATACACAAATGCAGAGTACTTGGACATGGTTCGCAATTATTCGCGTGCGAATGATAGCTTGCCGGGTGCTACCAATTTGTACCGAGAGATGTTCCCAAATCGCTGAGTACCAGCATAATCTTAACGCTAATCAAAGACTATCAGACTTCGGAAAGTTCCGTATTCCAACACATGTCCAAGGAAACGTCTCGTGTATGTTAAAGAATACTCTTCAAACAGACAGGTGTTGAAATTAAAAATCACCAGTACTTTCAAACCGTTAAAAGTGACCTATTCGTGTTAAATCGTGTGAAGGACAATATACGTAAACATGCCGAACTGTGTATCACATGAGAAGGACCTCACTTTGAACATTTGTTAAGGTTAGTGTAGTTATGTATATAAATTAGGTAATTTAAAGTTTGTTAATCGTTGGAAAACGTATGATTCCATTTTTAAATACATCGGATATTCCGTGATAGGTAAACAGTTCTTATTATTTTTTTGTCCTAAGTTCACATCATTTAAGTAGTCAACAAATTAATTGTTTAAACGAGTGAAATATCTTAGTATTTTTGCCTGTCCTAAGCGCGAATTAAAGTATGAAGGGGGATTGGATCATGCTTGTTTATCAAAGGAAGCCTGCTACCCTGTTAATCCGTGGCGGCGTTTGGACGTAGGTAAACTACCGCGCGATAACTAAATATGCCCGTTTTGTGTCGACAGCGCAACTAGGGTGTCGACACGGCGCGTAATTAATTACATAGCTTTTGGTTAACTTTACTTAGCAGCTTATTAATATTTATGTTATATGTATTTTTTTGTCATATATGATCATCAATATCACGTCCTTAAATATCGATAGTATTCAAACAGTCATGCTGTATAATATCGCTAGCACTTGCTTCGCTTACGGTTCACAAGAATCTGCTAGAAGTAGGACAAAGTTGACGAGCAATATGTTTAATTATTTTAAACAAATTAATGATCACTGAATGAAGTTCAATCATTATTATTTATAGCCTTATTGCTATTTGTTAATATACTTGATTTAACTTTCATATTAAATAGTCATCGAGGTAACCCTCTACCATTAGTATGTATGTATTCGTAATTTGATTTACTCCCAAGATGACTACCATCAAAGCGTTTTTTATATCATATTAATTTAAATTAAGGTAAACCCCGACCTTTTTTATATTGATTTTATATAGGCCAACCACCATATCGTCATTTATTACAATTATTATTTATATTATTTATGGGTAAAGTGCACAAAGCACTTTTCCATTATAATTATATTTTGCCATGCATTCACCATTGATATCAGAGTTGGTACTACACCGACACACGGATCTGCGTCACTCCCTTATTCCAGAATAATCAAACATACATAGATAGCAGGCTCGTAGCATCACCTGCCCAGCTGCACCGCCTGGTATCATCAATCGCCAATCACCGTATCAACTGGATGCCTGGTACTGAGATCTCTGAACCGAGACACCGAGACACCGAGCACCGTGCCCATGCACCCATGCCCATATATGCGCCGCGACGATTATGACATTTGGCACGGGGTAACCTAAAATCTCTAGATTTTTTTATTAAAACCCTAAAAATATGATGTTGTAAAAGATACGTATAATTTTCAGTTTTATTAAATTTTCTCGCATTGTAAAAAGTTACAAGTCGGAAACTTGTCGTGAGTGGTACAAAGTTTTGTAATATGTGTTATAATTTTACAAGTATACCCAGCAGATACGCGCCTGCAGTGATAAATTTCTCCCCGGTCTGAATAGATAACTAGGGCCCTTTATTATGTGAAATTTATGTCATGGAATAGTTTTGTCCCAGTACGAAAATAATAAAAGTAGTCAAATTTATTTCATTAATATACTAGTAACTTTTAGAATGATCTTATAAAATATATTGCATCACTCTCTAACATTAATTGACTCACAATATTAAGGAACAAAACCTGTTTAATCATATACTTGTATATCTATTTTATTTTTGATCATATTACTCTGTGTCATATTTTTATCGTAAAATAAATATTTTAGAGACCTTAGTTATCTCGATACCAAATTTCATATAAATATGTTCAATAAAATAATTAATTGTGAAGGAAGTTAAAGGCACAAGTAAAACTTTTTGCGACGGTGTAAGAAAATAGAATTTTACAATCTTCTTTTTATTACAATTATCTTCTTTTTATAAATTTGGTAGCCAATGTCTATAGGCAGAAGGTACCTGATGATAATCCAGCACTGACCATAGACGCGACAACTTTATCGCTTCATATTAATTATAAATAGGTGAAAATTAAATAACACAATTTTGATTAATAATATTTTTTAAATAGCTTGAATTACAACTGTACGATTTTAGAATATTGTTCGACAAATTTAAATGCCTAAAATCGAAATATTGTTCTATTGAGTGTTTTGTGATGTCGTTCGTATCTGACACGAACGACCATAAAAGGTTTGAAGGTAGGACCCTTTTCTGTCGATTTTTGTGGAATAAACCAATAAATTAATTTGGGGAATAAGTAGAATCTATGTATGCTTTACTAAAATCATGACATGATATAGTTTACTTGTTTCCATTTCTAAAATTCCTTTATTTTAAATATTTCACATTTAACTAAATCTATGATATGAAGTCTTGAAATAATTATTTGCCTTCCTAGTTTAATGATTGGAACTTTCGTTTTTTATAATAAATAGTAGATTAGTTTTTAAAAGTTACGATTAGTGATATACACTACAAGAATAAAAATAACATCGAGTTTATACCTAATGCATTCATATGATATAAACAATTGAAAATGGCACGGACACAAATATGAAGATATCAAATTAAAAACGAATGCGGTAATTACTTTTTTGTAAATTGAACACATACTATCCATGGATAATGGTATATCGAGTAGGTAGTAGGTATATATTATATACTTATTTCTATCAATCATGTGACCTAAGGGCTGCCAGGCATAAACACGTTACAACATCGTGACGTTTTACAATGTTGATTTCCACGTCACAAGATCGTGACACATATGAGGCAGCCCAAAATACCCTAATCGACGTGCAATCTTCACCGTGGTTTCGTGGCTTACCACTGCTGGATCATTGCAAGACTGCGCTGACAAGTTAGATTCAGGTCTACAGTAATACAGTCTACATTAGAACTAAGATCGATACATTTCTTCATAATATAACTTTGATATATGACTAATAATTATTGGTAATTATTTAAAACTGGTGACAGGAGGGCTGGTTCGTTTTTAGCCCAGAGGATCGGAATTGCGATTCATAGGGGAAATGCTGCTAGCATTCTTGCCACCATTCCACGCGTTCAAGATTTATACAGTAACTATTTTTAATTCATATTTGTATATATATTTAAGCACTTAATGTTATCAATTCTTATAATAAATATTATTTAAATATCAACAGTTATAGCTGGTTGTTAGCGTGAATAATACCGATGATACTATCTGTACTAATATTATAAATACCTCTTCACGCTTAACTTCGGGGCTGATGGTTTGTATGCCATGGATAAAGTCTCATAAACTTCGTGGTGGTAAAGCCGCAGGTTGGGCTAGTTATTAATATAGTAATTATTCATCCTATGATATAATCAATAATTCATGAGAGAAAATTCGTGAATATAAGATTAATATAGTCATTATCAAACAGTTTCAGTGATTAAATATGCATATTGCTTCTAGTATCTTGAAGCAAGTCGAGCAAGGCCAAGTATCAACTTGTAGCTGTTAACAATTCACCCAGTTTAATGTTTTATGATTAACACCCATGTATATGTTACTGTAATAGCTCGAACTGCGGTAAATCCTCAGATTTTCCAGTAAAACCCAAGATGCCATAACAATAATAATAAAAATAAGGATCAAAGTCCCATAATTAGTCAATCAGTCATATCAGGAAATCTGCAGCCAAACCCTGGATTATCATAACATTAAATCACTGTTTCTCATGATTTTGTCTCAAAAAATGGCATGCCTTACTTCACCAATACACGAACATATTCACCAAAAATGTATATAAAAAATTATGTTTAATCTAACGTCATTCCTTTCTTTATACTTTTTATTCCATGTACATTTGCCATGTAATCTCATGAATGTATCTGTATGTATGTTTTTGTGTTTGTATTTTTGTATATATTGTAACCGGTAGGTGGCGCTGCAACAGATTTACAGAAAAAAAAAATATAATAATAACTCATTTTCACGGGTAATATTAATCCTTTACAAACTGAACAAGTACATATTTAAATTGAAATTTGATCTAAATGGTTTCGATTTTGATACTGCTTTACTCGTTTAAACAATTTCTTTAGACCAAAAGAAAGAGAAATAAAAAAATAGAGTATAGATCATACCAATCTATACATATATATATATTGTAAGTTTGTGAGTTGATTTTGGTTTTATTAACTAGCCACATAATTATAAAATTCTTAAATAGAACCCTTTGTTGGAATTATATTTTACCAATTGTAATATTTATCACAATGTAGTCTAATCCATTTTTGTGTGAGGCTCACTTTAAATATACCATTTCAAAGCGAAATAAAAACAATTGCAGTCAAATAAGTAATAAATGCAAGTCAAAACAATCTGTGATCTTCACAGGGTCTTAAACAAACAAAAATTAGTCTGCAGTTACGGTTCCTTAGCAAAACTGTCTGAACTTTCCGAGAGGTAGGTACTGTTATTTCAAGAGAGACTTAAGAAAATATTGTTAAACTGTAAAAACATTTACAGATATTACATTATTTTACAGGAATGTTGCTATAATAAAATATGTATTAAATATTTGAAAAATGATTAATTAGTTGTTATTGCTAACTGAAAAAATGTGATAAAATATATTTATATTTAAACAGGTAGGTATTTTGGAATCAAAATTATAAAACAGATATCCGATCTTATTCTAAAATATGGTCTTGTTCTCTCATAAATAAAAAAATATTTATGAATTCATTTTTAGCTCACAATTTTTCTGAAGCTGGGAAAACACTTAAGTCGGATGGGTATGTTTTCATGTATCATTATGTATCAATTTTGATTGTATCAAACCAAGACTTGAACGGTTATTTTACGCGCACAGAGTCGAATCGCGTGGTGATTTTTTTCTGTTATTTTTTATCCTTTTATTTATCTAAAACAACATAGAACTCTGGATAAAACTTTTAATTGTACTCGAAGTCGAGATTATATCCCGACATAAAATAAATAACAACTCTATTATTATGACCCGCTTATTGTTGCTTTTCAGGCGTGGGATTATTTGTTCGTTTGATATGAAACATATTAAGTTCTTAAAATAAATAATACCAGTGTTTAATGAATATATTACATGCGAGCAAATTAATATTGTTCCTCAATAACAATTTACTTCAACTTTTGCTTCTTATTATCATTCGAATGAAAATAACACAATTATTGTTAGTTTGTTCTTTGCATTTCCCATGACCAGATTACGGAGCATTCAATTTACAATAAAATGGAAAAAAATGCAGCTTATAATATTAAAAGTTACTGTTTAATTTAGTTGAATCCACCCCATTTTATTGTAGTTTGTACAATAATGCTTATTTTCTCTTTGATAAGAGTGTTGGCAAAAGTGCTGCAGCCCGCTTGCGAGCTATTATTTTCAGCGGTACTTAAAATTGTCCGTTGAAATACGTAAAACTTTTGTATCCCAGTGAAATCGAAATAACGATACATACTGAAATTATAATGAATCTTTCTGACATGCGGAAATTGAAAGCGATTGGAAGTATAACGTAGGAATCGTATGCGGATGTTTTGCGCTCGGCATCAAAAGATCTTTTAGAGCTCCTCAATCAAGCAACCCCTTCATATCTTTGTACGTGTCTTTACTTTTGTCACGACATCTTTGTTTCGAGCAATCTGGGTGAAATTTGCTTTGAATAAAGGTTTCTTCCATAAATTAATCCGGATCAACCCCAGACAGATACGGTTATATTATAACGACAGTCTTCATAGATTAATCGCAAAATAAATCAGTTTTAAAGCCTATTGTATGTCATTTAAATATCATCTTTTCTTCAATGAGATTTGTTTTATGTATTTGACGATCATATTCGGAGCCACATTATCCATTAGGCAGAAAAGGCACCTTTTCAAATTTTTATTCTGTCTAGGCCTCTAGCCGATACAAGGACCCTAGGACGCACATCAAAAATTAAGAGAGAAGGTTTTAAATATTGTATTGATAGTGAAATTAAGTTACTGATATATCTTCGTAATACAATAAGAATATATCAAAATTATGCATAATTGTTGATTTATAGTAAAATAAAATAATTTTAGAAAGATACGGGTCGATACTGTTCACTGGTCCTGATTGATACATTTACAAAATTCATGTAATTAGAAAACTATATTAAGGTTTCGTCGTACTAATAATTGGTATTTTCGAAAAATGGTAGAGAACACCGTTTTTGGTAACTGACGGCCGCAGGGTCCGAAAGGTGTGGTTACTAGAAGCGATCACGAACCGAAAGGCGCAACGTGGACCGACGATCTTACACGGGTCGCGGGAAGCCGTTGGATGCGAATACTGCAAGACCCGATATCCGCTATCTTCGAGTAACTCCTTCGGAAAGGATTACGTCCAGGAGCAAAAGTTTAAATCGATAATCTAATTGTTGAATTTAATAAAACATAACCGCTATTTCTATACTTTTTGTGATAATTAAAGAACGTTAATTATGTGACACGTAATTTGGGTAATAATGTGCAACCATCAAAAGTTGTTTGCTAAAAAAGTTTTTATGTAAGTTAAATGATATCGATTAAAAATATATTTTATATTCGATCATGATTACGATTCATGCTAGAAACTTCACTGTCAAAAAACGGATGTAAATAAATAATAGAATACTATTAATGAACTTTTTATATTTATATTATTTAAAATAAGATAAAAAATAAAATATTTTCTAGCAATTTTCACCCAGTCCATAATGTTAATGTTTTAGATGGAAAATCGGACCAAATTATCAATGTACGTATTTGATTAGACCTTAACGCCATCGAAACACCTTCATAGCTATAGGATTTATGAGCGACAATTTTATTTCTCTTACAGTTCCTGTCTGTGTCTGTCTATGATATATAAAACAATTGTGGCAGAAAATTATAATTATAATAATATTTGTTTTACTTTTACTACGATAAAATTTCACATATACCTAACAATAAAGTTCTGAAAAATCAATATCTGACTAAAGATAATGAACTAAAAAAATGGCACACAACATATTCAAATTTTAAGCAGTGCTAGATATTAATTGCATACTCTATTAAATTCACATTTGACGACCTTAAAGACAATTTAATCTACTTTTATATAATATATTAAAAACAAGATGATGAGTCATAATGAATGTCTCATAATGGATTAATTATTTATGAGCGACAGAGGAATTTGAAGTCGATATTAAAAAAAACCCAAACACCAAAAAAACAAAACACTCTGAGGAAGACTTCCTCTAAAATATATGAAATCGAAGTTTGGGGACTTTAAATATACATATTTCTATTTCCTAAAATTGGGCCCACTACATCTTCCAACTAAATTAAAAAACATATTAAAAAAGTCTTGTTGCAGTAAAAATTCAAGCAAAAATCAATTATCACAATTTCTTACTGGATAGGTTGAGTGGTTATTATCAATTTAAAACAACTACATAATACAAACATTACCGGGCTTCCGTCGTTCCGTTTCAACAGCGGGGCCGTTCTCAACAGAAAATAAGTTATTGCCCATTATTATTATAGGCGTAAACATATCAATCCCTCACATGCTCATAATTTGAACAGCAATCCGATGCGATTGAAGAGGGATCGAGCACATAACAAACGGCTGACATCTTGTGACTTTGACACGTGCAGCAGAAGCAGAAGTAATTATATGTTTCCCGAGCGAAATCGTACCAGAAAAGTCGATTGTATAAAATAATCCATACTTCCATACTAATATTATAAATGCGAAAGTCACTCTGTCTGTCTCGCTTTCACGCCAAAACTACCGGATCGATTTAAATAAAATTTGGTACACAAATAGTCTAGAGCCATAGGCTACTTTTATTTGGAAAAAAGGGCTGTAAAGGGTTGAAAAGGGGGATGAAAGGTTAGAAGTTGTTGAAAATATTGTTATTTTTAGAACTAGAAGCATAAAACTTATATGTATACTTATAAACTAACATATCATGACACCCACTAAGGAACGAATTTTGGAAATACCCCTAAAGGGGTGAAATAGGTTGAACGTTTGTGTGGAAGTCCGTTATTTTTTAATTTAGAAACATGAAACTTTATTTTTGGGATACTGATAAAAAATTAGTAGATACGTAGTTAAGCGTTTCTAGATAATCTACCACTAAAGGTGTGAAAAAAGGGTTGAAAGTTTTTATGGGAGTCAGTCTTTTTTTAAGTTAAAAACATGAAAATTTATTTTTTGGGATACTGATTAAAAATGAGTAAATACGTATTTAAGTGTTTCTAGATATTCTACCTCTAAGGGGTTTAATAGGGGTTTACATTTATATAGTTTAGTCTGGCAGGCCGTCATTTTTTAAGTTAGAAGCATGACATTTTATTTTTGTTTTACTGATTAAAAATGAGTAAATACGTATTTAAGCGTTTCTACATAATCTACCACTGAGGGGGTGAAATAAGGGTTGAAAGATTTTATGGGAGTCATCATTTTTTAAGTTAAAAACATGAAACTTTATTTTTGGGCTACCGATTAAAAATGAGTTTATTCGCATTTAAGCGCTTTTGGATATTTTACGCTTAAGGAGAGAAATTGGGTAGACATTTCGTATATCGGATAGTCTGAAAGTCCGTCATTTTTGAAGTTAGAAACTAGAAATTTTATTTTTAGGATACCGATTAAAAATGAGTTGATACCTATTTAAACGATTCTGGATATTTTACGCCTAAGCAGGGAAATAGAGGTGACATTTCCTATAGGTATAGGATAGTCTGGAAGACCGTAATTTTTGAAGTTAGAAGCAGGAAACTTTATTTTTGGGCTACCGATTAAAAATGAGTTGATAGGTATTTAAACGATTCTGGATATTTTAAGCGGCGAACCTTACGAAGGCGGCCTTAAACAATTGACGCTTCAAATTATATATTTATAAAAACAAAGTGCCCTCCCTGTTTATTTGTTTAAACGCAATAAACTCAAAATTGCTGAACGGATATTCATACTGTTTCAAAACGAGAAGTATAACCCCTTAAACAATAAAAAAAAAAATAAAGTTAATATAAAACGGTTCTTAAATGACGAAGTTTTGAGGTAACAAACATAAAAGAAAATGTATCCAAATTGATAGCCCTTTCTTAAGTAGCTTCTTTTTTAAGTCAATAAATAGTAATAAATGGTAGCATCATTGGATTGGATAGTGGAATGTAAAACTAAAACCAACTTACACGAGTAGAACTTTTTTATTCTATTGACGGTTCCATCTTCGGTATATTTTAATCATAGTTTGTGCTATAAAAGGTTGTTTATACTTACCGAAAGATTCTTTTCTGCAAAACTAATCCTTTTATGCAAAGATAAAGTTTTGGGTTCCTTTGTATCTCTTTACGTACAACTTTATGATATTACTTTGTTTTTTGAAACCGTGCTCGTTAAGAAAATGGCATTTTATGGGATTTCTTTTTCTTGTAGAGTAAGTGTGTAGGAAAAATATCTTTGATAAGACTTCATTTGTATGGATTAATAATATTTTAAAATTTTATTTAGTAAAAATTGTAAAATGAAAATCAATGCCTTTGCATTGTCCAACTCTGGGCCAAGGCCTCATTTCCTTTTGAACTGTAATGCGGATAACGGATATACCTACAATAGTCGTGTATCAGAATTTCATCCGATTTATGTTAATAACACGCACGAGATGAATTATGAACACAAATCGAGCATAAAATCTCAATGCATCCTTAGATTTGGACTCGCAAATTACAACTCAGATTATCACGTTTTATGACTGAATTTCATTTCGATCAGTAAAAAAATATAGATATGTTTGAAAGATGTATTTTTACCACCGTCTTCTGTGCTCTTAGGGTACACGAGGTAAATTTCCAGAATCCCCATTATTATAGGGCACAAAAGGCTAGGCTAGGCTAAGCTAGGCTTATTGTAACTCTTTTTTGGTGATGTTTGACGGTGAGATACCTACACTGTGGACGTATGAGGTAAGAGGAGAAATCCTCTAAAGGAAATAATATAATAAAAAATGTAGAAATGTTGCTGAAGAATACGAAAAATAAAATGTCGGAATGGTTTCTTTTCACAAACTAGCGACATCCGCAATATATTAGTAAAGGCATACTTTGTGTATAATAAAATTAAAACTATAAATCATAAACATAAATAAAGTAAGTAGTTTTATTTTAATGTTATTAGTTCTTTTTTATGTGATTAGGAATGTTCACAGACTACATATTAAATAATAGCTCACAAACAAATTCAAATGAATATCTAGAATTATTTTCTTTTACAATTTTCAAATAATCTAATGTCCGTAACCGAAACTATCCAAAACAATCATATAATCCCAACTAATTTCGTATCTGTAACCCGTAAAATATTATTCATACATTCCCATCCATACCACATCGCTGCTATAAATAATTTACAAAAATCTTATAACATTAATATTGCCAATAAAAATTAAAAGGCACTTTGTTGGAGATTAATTAATCATAATAGTGAATTGCTTCGTTTTTAGTTTACTAAACTGAACTAATCCTTAATATTTATATAATAGGCTATTAAATACAATAAGCTTTATTGTTGCAACAATTAGATATTCATTTTAAATGATAAAATTGATTAATTTGTATTAATAGTGATATACAATATTTATAAATTTATTTAACATAACTTTACTAATAAATTAATTACGTTTGATTTTACTACCTTACATTGTCATAATTCCTCGAATACATATTCCATATAAAATATTTGTTGTTTAAAGTAATACTGTATTTTCTTATACTTCGTATCTAACTCGGAATGATTTGACAAACGATTTACAAGTATTCGCCATTTTGATACGTGTATACAACAAATTTTAATTATTATTATATTCAATGTATAAATATAATATGTAATTTATCACATAAACATTTTAGGCTCGTATTCTGCAGTGAGTTTTAAGTTTCGTCTTACATAATACTTCCACTCTCGAAAACTCGATCACGAAATGTCACGAATAGTTATTTATATTTTTAAGTATTCATAATAAATTTAAGTTCGACAATATCTTGTGAAGTATTTTTTACAAAACTTTTCCTAATAATGTATAATCCGAAAAGGAAAAAAAAAATCATAACTTCATAACATAAAAAATATAATTTACCTCTGTTGTTTTGTTACAGGAAACAGAACTTCCATTAAATAAAATTGCCGATGTAAATTATTATTTAAGAGAAACGAGATTTATAGGAGTTACTATATAATATAACTCCCAAGGGTATAAAATAATAGCTCGATACATCTTGCAATCTCCATGGGTGGTTCAATTCCATTAATCAGATAACTTATTTGCTTGTCTGAAATCTTTCTTAATATTATATATGTGAAAATGTCCATGTCCTCCTTTCAAACAACAACAGAACAACGATTCAACACGATTTTACATAGAAATTAATAGCTATATATATTGAAGAAATTGAAGAAATAACACGCGGGGTATTTTTTATAGAGTAAAATGACTTAACGGCTTGTTATGAAATTTGTGGAAATTAATAGTTGCAATAAGAAACAAACATGTGTTCGTGTGTGAATGTGAGTGTGACATCTGTATGTATAAATATCACGAAGGTGAGGGGTTTAAGTTTGTAAATCTAAATATATAAAACAACGAAGTTACTATATTATATACTTAACTTCAAACGTGTGTTAGGATACTTTTTTTACGTATATATAGTTGGGCTGTAAATCGAAGTGATACCTTCTACATCCCGTCAAATATTCTAAAAATATAATATGTAAGTGTTGAACGCCATAAATCGTAAAAAAATATACTTACACAGATAGTCGCGTATCCAGCGGTTTCATAATAGAATAAACAATGAACTATAAGATAATAATATTCCATTAAATTGTTAATTAATTATTCATATTTGAAGTAGAAATTAACTGAAAATCTATAAATACTTAATTTTATTTATTTATAAATAAATTATAAGAGAACAGAATTAATTCGATGAAGTTTCATAATATAATTTACAGCTAATTTATACATTACCTATTTAGGTGAAATAATAATATTTGTTTTGAAATGTTATGTTCTAGAATACTTTTTTTTCTTGTTGTTTTAATTATTTTTGATACAAATGAAATAGTAGCGCATGGGTATGGAAGCAATGCTTGAATTTTCTTACGGCGCCCATGTCAATGGACTTTGGTGATCTTTTACCATCAGATGGCTCATTTCCTCGTCGTTATAAAAAAAAAGAGTTTCCTTATAAAGAACTATTCTTGTAAATATGAATGCCTTAATAACATATTTGTTCTATTTTTATATATATGTATCTGAATAATATTTTGAAACAGATATTACTTACCCAACTTTTGGTCACAAGCTAAAAACGCTTTAAGTTTTTTTTCAAAATTATTAAGCACAGATTTAAATCAAACAAATTAAAAACAACTTATTAAACCCATAATATAATACACTATGACGTTTGAGTAAAATTTAAAAATCGTTTTAAATGGTATTAACTACACTTTTTTGTTATTTATAAAATAACCTACAATAACTTTCCTTATAAAGTATAGATAAAGATTTTTCTTTAAACAAATTTTGATTATATACAATAGAATAGAAACGGTATTGAGTTACGGCTGTAGGTTGTCAATATTATACAGTCACGCCGGACTATAATGTTGATATAGTTCATGGATTGAACAATATAAATTGGATCAATAAAACCCATTGCAATTAGACATTTATTTGCTGAATTATTTAAATAGTATATGTCGCCTCGCCAGAATGTTCAAGACTCGAGACTTAAATTTTGTAAAATAATTCACAGCATAAAAGTATAGCAACAATTATTATAGTAGGATAAATATATTATACTATACATCACTATGGATCCAGAATATAATTGGAGTTCGAAAGTTGGGAAGTTCAGAATGCATGTTAAGCCGTGAACCTGCTTCCGGTCGTGTCAAATTGCCGTCCCATCGGATTATGAGGAAATAGTGAGTGCACGTGTACTTCCATTATCATTAGTTCACTACAATGTTTTACCCACTAATTCTATCTTATCTATGTAGTTAGTAAGCCAAGATTAACTAAAGTCGCTGAAATATAGTGACGATAGCATTTTTATTGACAATATTATAAGGTCTTACGCGACGACGTGCAGTTAGAATTACCCGCGTGTTGATGGGTTGTAGTAATGGTATCCGTTTGGTGAAACGAAATTGACTCATAGAAGAACGCAAACAAAAAAGATTATCAAATAAAATTATACAATAATGTCAATTTTTAATCAATAACATTCCACTAGTTCACTGATCCAAACAATTTAGGATTAGCAACGTATGTATTGGCTTTCATAGTAAGTCTATTGACCAAAATTACTATCTGTTCCTCTAATCTAATAAGTATAATTTATCTTAGTCAGAAATAATTAAATATAACATTAAGATACACTATGCAACATAGCTTGGTCAATATTGTAATAATATTGGTATTATTAATGAAAGAAAAGATGTAAAAGAGAAAAATAAAAATTAGTACTTACAAGTTCATCTTGCTAGCGTCTACATTTATACAGTTAATATTTCGAAATAAAACTGACATGACATTATTGCAAAGTAACGAATCATAACTACTTATAAAAAAATGCTTCTTTAATAAAGAATATTTAAATTTGTTTCAAAAGAAAGTAGCGAATAGTAGAATCATATTTACATAAATATTTTTCTTAAATAGAATATCTTTGAAGAGTAAAGTTCTTACAAAGTCGAAGAATGTTCTGAAGGCACTAATGAGGGCTGAGAATAAAGTTCTTTGTTTTAAAATGGTGATTTTATGACAGTACCACTATTTTAATCAAACGAATGAGAGTCACGCAAGTTATGACTTTGAAATTTTTTTAAATTACTTCTCAAAAATATTTTAGCGGCTGCGCTTGCATATTGTGATGATTTGAGGATAGCAAACCTGTATTTATTCTAATTCTTATCGTATTTAAACAATCATAAGTTAAATAGTTAATATATTAAATCTGCTACGCAAAAGAGAGAGAGAAATAAATAGGCTGAGAGCTACAGCTACGAGATTACAAATGCAACCTATAAAAAAAACTTAGCAGTATGATATTAACGAGATGTTATTCATTCAACATTATTCAGGTGAACAACGACAATATTTGTTTTAATAAAAAACCGTTTTTAATATTGAAACAATCAAAGCTACTCGAGAAAATACCTTTATAGATAAGTTTTGGCATTAAACATTTTTCAGGCCACAACTTTACAAGACCAAAGAAATGCTCGCGGGGTCATAATGAGGAAAAAAATGTGATATGAACAAGGAAGTTTCAAATATGGAGTATATGTTAAGCGCAAGCGAGTTAAAGAACTATTTTTAATTTTAAAATCATGAAACATTGAAAACATATAGCGACCTATAATTTAATTAAAGAGAAACCAACTTTGCCCCATATTATATAAACAATCATTTAATAACTTTGTAATAGACAAATCAATATTCGAAGTCATTGAATAAATATAATGAAACCTTAATAAAGTACGATGACAAAGTTACAGCAATATATTCTTGCTCACCTCACTCACCAACAGATAAAGATCAACAATGCTATTCTATGAGGCATTATTATCTCAATTAAAATAGAATTACGGTGCCCTTACGCCTTTGGTGTGTGTCCTATTAAGTATTTATTATTAAATTAAAAATTAATGTCTGTTCTCTTTGAAACTCTAAAGGTGAGTGGTACCTACTTAAGTAGCTTGCGTGAGATTCTAATTCGTCTTACCAAACTATATTACGATCTACATAATATTAACGATAAGTAAATTTATTATATTTTATTATTATTTTGTATTATTTGATAATTAAAAAAGAAAAACTTTAACTTTTTTTTTTTTTTACTATTCAGTTAAAAAAAATATATGTGAAAACGTAAATAATTTCCCATTTTCACTTGAACCAGTTCACTAGATGTTCTTCGTCGCTCTCATGTAGGCTTTATCGTAAACTGTTACTAGCAAGACATTCATCGGTATATATGGCTTTATCCTGAGATAGAACGGATATAAATTTTTGAGACATGACTATAACAAGAGATTGTTTCTTAGAAATAGAAGCAGTACTAATAGCACTATATTACGATGTACTAGAATTTCACTTTAACATTTTCAGGACACAATTTTTTTATGTAATTGGTAAGCCAATGTGCCGCCCGATATTAAGTGGTCACCACCGCCCAAAGACATAGGTGTTATTAGAAATATTTAACATTCTGTACATCGCCAATGCGCCAACAACCCTGGAAATTAAAATGTTATGTCCCTTGTGCCTGTTGTTAGGAAGGCCATTATGAAACCAAAAAGTTGTAAAACTTCATTCTACCTGTTGTTACAGCTTTCCATTGAGGCATTTAACTGCTATAATTTTTAGTGTACCTGCTTATGTTAACAGTGTTTTTAATACGATTAATTTTGAAAATTATATAATTCCAAAAAGTATATTAAACTAAGCTAATTAACTTCAGTTAGTATTATAATTTAGTAAAATGATTCTAGGGTTAGTGTCGATATCTTTAAATAGATATGCTCGTTATCCAATGTAGTTCAATAATAACTTTCTAATAGAATTTGGCCTGGTCAAAAATATTTCAACTTTTTCATTTAAATTTTTATATGTTCGTAAAACTAGTTTGCTCTAAAAAATAGTCACCAGTAGATAAATTAATCTTTTGTAGACAAATTGTCTGTGAGTAACAAAAATACGTTTTAAATGAATCGATGTAGCATAAATTTTATCAATCCTTTCTCTAATTTTAATGAAATCTTCAATAACATATTTATCTACTTAATCTTCCATTGTTCTAAGCTTTAGGTACTATACGCACCATAATTTAGATTTTAAACTTGATATTCAGGGTACAGGATATTAGGAATTTTGCCACAAACATTTTTTTTATGGTAAATTGTAACATTATCAGATATAACGACAAAATTCTTTAAAACTTCGTTAAGCAAGGTTGCCCTAAGAAATTAAAAGCATTCTTTACATCAACTTTTAATATCGGTCACATTTCCATTAAGAAAAACGACTTTATAGGTTGAAATTTTATCTTTAAGAAACTATGTGTTAATCTAGAATCCATCGCTAAAAAGTGGTCCCGATTGCAAAACTGAACTTTATATTTATTTAAATAAAAAGTGGCCAAGTTCGAGTCGGACTCGCCCATGAAGGGTTCCGTAGGAGCAAGTTAAAGGTTTATGTTTATGAAAATCAATTTTTTATTTTTATGTTTGAGTTGATTGAATGAAAAGTAAATTGCGGTTTACGATTTATGACCTATTAAAAAAAACTACTTACTAGATTTCGTTCAAACCAATTTTCGGTGGAAGTTTGCATGGTAATGTACATCATATATTTTTTTTTTAGTTTTATCATTCTCTTATTTTCGAAGTTACAGGGGGGGACACATTTTACCACTTTGGAAGTGTCTCTCGCGCAAACTATGCAGATTAGAAAAAAATGATTGTAGAAACCTCCATATAATTTTCGAAGACCTATCCGTAGATACCCCACACGTATGGGTTTGATGAAAAAAAAATGGTGAGTTTCAATTCTAAGTATGGGGTAACCCCAAATTTTTTATTTATTTTTTATTTTTGCGTGAAAATCTTAATGCGGTTTACAGATTACATCTACTTACTAAGTTTCAACGGTATAGTTCTTATACTTTCGGAAAAAGTGGCTGTGACATACGGACGGATAGACAGACAGACATGACGAATCTATAAGGGTTCCGTTTTTTGCCATTTAGCTACGGAACCCTAAAAAGACATACGGTATCTTATTTTTGAGATGTGGTTAAAATTGGCATATATATATCTAATAGCCAGATACCAAAAAATTGTCCCAATGGCTAAGGCTTCACATGCCGAGGTGGTTACAGGATCTTTTAGGTATTCCGGTGTAATATGGTCTAAGCTGCTAGCAGTGTTCTCAATAAGTGGAATTAGAAATATAGATATGGCATATAACGCTTTTTGTGCAGAGATTCCAAGGTTTTATCAGTTAATGATTTCATTATAGTTATAGATATTTTCCTAAAATTACTTTCTCGTTATAATATATATGAAAGGAAGGTACAATAATTAAAAGACAATATCTAATATATTTTTTATTACAAAATTAACATAGTGAACAAAAACAATATATTTTAATATCCCTTTTAAATAAGGGCTCAAATTATTTTAAAGGGATATAATATACACCAATATTCTTTTAACAACTCAAATGATAAAAATTCAGAAGGTGATATTATTAGAGAAGCCATTAATTATTTCCCATAACATTATAAGAATTAAATTTTCCTATTATTAACGACAACTTTGTACAAGAAACAAGATATGTATTTACAGTTCAATTATTATTGCTATTTACATTAAAATAGTTTTCGTTGGCATTATAACCTTAAACTATTAACTAATTTAATTTTTTTACTTGAATAATTTCATAAATCTTCAACTTTTCTACTGTGCTATGCACGACCTGCACTTATTTGTATGTACACTTACAGTATACGATATCATACAATATAATGGAGTAAGTATAATAATATGTTATGGTAAATACTACGATTGAAGTTAGTATTGAAAAACATTTATACTATACAAGAACTTCTACTAATTCAACTATGCTATAGACGGTTCACATCATACATTAAATTTACAGAATCGTTAATTTTCATAAATATTATTCACAACTCACTACATTTGTAGAACAATTATAAATTTTCGAAACTTTCGAAACGTTTGAGCAAGTCAGCGGCTTTAATGAGTACAAGCTTAAATCTACTTCTACCACAAACAGTTTGGCACGATTGCTGGTTAAGTTTTTGAATCCTCAAGGCTTGAAACAAAGTAGTTTTTTGAAGGCTCTTCTAAAGTCCATATTGAATATTGTATATATAAGTGGATTTAATGCCGAATTTATATAACCAAGCCATGTCACAAAGTTTATGAATTTATTGGATAAACAGCAGCTTGCACAGAATGGTATAACAAGATACAAGACAAAGAAAGGTAACCAACATACGACAAATACTCCCATTATAATTCCTAATGTACGAGCCGCTCGACGCTCTCGTGTAAGTGAAATACGCTGTTTTTCTTCTATAAATTGGTAAACAGTATTCTGTTGATTAGGTCTTGATCTTTTCGGAACCTTTGCTATAGTAGTTTCAATAACCTCAACTTCGTCTTCGTGTGTTTCTTTAGAGTTACTTTCAGAAGACGTATTACGATTTTCAATATTATCCGCCATATCTGTGACAGAATTGTCATTCGATAAAATAGGTATAATTAACTTATTTTGTGATTTATCATCTTTGCTCCAATATCGTTTCCTTTGTTTCTTTTTTGGGGTTGCCTTTTTTGGTTTCTTCTTCTTCTCACTGTCTGATACAAGACGTGTGACTCCTTGGTGTTCGTTATGGTTCGCCTCCGAGCTTACCGAATCTTGGTCATTATGATCGGATTCTTTCGAAGCAAATCTATTTTGCCCACTTGATATAGTGCTAATTTTTGTAGCTTTAGCACGATCTCTCAACCTTTTCTTAGTTGCTAAATATATTTCAAAGTAAACTACGGTCATTATAACTAATGGTATATAAAAAGATCCAGATGAAGAGAAAATTACAAATCCAGGTTGTGAAGTTAACCGACATGGCGTATCTGGCTCAAATACTTCTGGCCAATCGTTCCACCCAAGAAGTGGTGGAGAGCTAATAATTAGTGAAAATATCCAAACTACTCCAATCATTACAAGCACCCGTTCCAGTGTTCTCTTTTGTGCGTAGTTTATTGGATCAGTTATTGCCCAGTATCTGTCAAGAGCTATTGCGCAAAGGTTTAGTATGGACGATGTGCAACACATTATATCGCATGTTAGCCACATTTTACACATATATATTCCAAACACCCATTGTCCGAGAATCGAGTAAGCTACATTGAGTGGAAGGACTAAAATTGCTACTGTTAAATCCGCTACAGCGAGTGATACTATAAAGAAGTTTTGGACTATTCTAAGAGGTTTATACGTGAACACACTTAATATTACTAAGATATTACCAACAATAGTCGAGATAATAATAAGGGTCAGTACTATGGCTGTACAAATGGCCTCCCATTCTGGCACGGCCAGAGTTATTCCTAAGCTACTTGGATATTTAGGGTCATCTGCGACGGCACACACGTCTTTATCAACGTCTATTACGTCGTAAGATTGCGAGTAATTTATCGAAGTTAAGTTAGCGTAGGCATGCGTGTAAGTTTGGCCCATTTTGCTGTTTTTTTGGCTTCATTTCACGTAGCATTGTTCCCTTTGCTCGGAAAGATGTTCCGAATACTTTCTGAGAGCATATGGCTGAAATATGTTTTCATTTGATCCGGAAATTTAATTTCTTTGAGGTGTACTATGTTATACAGCATTTTTCTGTAACAAAATAAATAAACGTATTATATTTTAAGCAAAGAAATGAAGTTTTTTGCTTAAGTACTTTTTGTTCAAAAGGAAATTTACCCGCTGCTCGAAGCTTTTTTTTGGACTTGCCACTTACATAACCGGTTCATTGTATGCGAAGACTCAATCTGTAACAAAAGAATTATTTTTTTAATATGAATATAAGTTGTATTTATATAAAAGGTAAGTAAATATTATAAGAGCAATTAATTCACTGTACGTATGAAAAAATGTTTCACATTTTTTCACTTCACCCTTCACCCCATGCTGCTCCAATTTGGCTTGGATGATGGTATAGAAATTTATTGTATTTTATATCTTAATATTATTAGTTCAACTTAATTAATTAATCAATTATTATTTTAACCATATAACCCATACTTTATCAACAGGTTCTATAATAATAGAACCTATTATAACAATATACTATATATATATATATATAAATACTTAATTTTTTGCTTAAGTCTCCATAGCAAATGATATTCGCATATCACTAAGATATTTGCAAGTTCAACCTTATCTACCCAATCGTGTGTTGTTGTGATACTTATTTCTATTACAACCGTTACTCCTAAATTGAAAGGAAAATTGGTATATCAACGGGTATTACTAAAGTGCTTTATTATATACCGGGTCTTATATTTTTAATGGGTATGGGTATTTATACTTTGTAATGTTTTCGTTTTGTTAGTCATACTTCGATGTTCAAGCAGTGGTAATCCAAGGCCATGCCCAAGTTATATGTGCGTTTGGATTATTTTTTATGAAGATTTGTCACGTTTTTATTTTCTCTAATGGGTAGGTTGACTGGTAAATGGGCCACCTGATGATAAATGATCACCAACGCCCATAGACATTGGCGCTATCAGAAATGTTAACCATCCGTTCCTTCACCAATGCGCCATCAACCTTGGGAACTAATATGTTATGTCCCTTGTCTCACTCACCCTTCAAACTGGAACACAACAATACCAAGTGTTGCTTCTTGGCGGCTGAATATCTGATGAGTGGCTGGTACCTACCCAGACGGGCTTGCCAAAGTCCTACCACTAAGTAAAATTTTGGTTAGCAATCCCTTCATAAATAAACATGTCAATATGGAGTAAACTAATTTTAAATAACATTATTGTTATTAATGATCTGATCATGTTTTTTAGTGAATAATGAAATGATAAGGTTTGAAAATGTACAAGATATCTCAGATAAAGTGCCACATAACCGCTATACCGCACACGTACCGAGTTAAAAACGGACACAATACGAATAAATGTAATTTATTTTCATTAATCGTGCAGACCGTTCTTGATAAAAGGAGGTTTCAATCAAAATAAAAATATAATTTATTCATGATTCTACCGAGAAGAACCGGCAAAAAACTCAGTAGTTACTCTTAATCTTTCATATACAAAGTGTATGTCTGTAAATACAATGACAAATGACATATATGTCTGTAAATACAATTAAAATTATATAATCCTGTAACGATAACAAGTATTAGATCCATGCTCCATTTTATATATGTATAATGGATTTTTTTAACAAATTATTTTAATTTGTTAATCAACAAAGTTAAAAATATGTGAGTCATTATTAATTTTATTATAGAAACGAATACCTTGTCGCAAATTTGACGTTATAAGCTTATCCTTTTTTAATAAAGTGATCAATGTTATTATAAATATACCTAACATTGCTGTTAAAGACATCCCGAATCCCGTCTTTAGCTCTTTTTTTTTTAAATTAAAACAGATTCAATATCTAAAGCGACATGCCATAAGAAATCATACTATGAAAATGACCAAAATATACTAGACGACGGGTTTCGTAATCGTATTTGAATATTTACTTTTTCCTTCGAAGTTTATAACCATTTTCAAGGAAGAATAACCCATTGTGCTGAATATATTAGATTCACAAAAATATTTTCACTCGGTTTTCCTTCATTCTCATAATCCGATGGCAGTAAATCGGACACAATCAAAAAGAGTTCAGGCGCAGCCATTAGGCTAATCAGAACCTCATTCAATTATTAATATACAACAAATTTAATGGTAGTCATGTTTAAATGTATGTATACCAAATTGTCATTACTTATCAAAAGAGTACGTGTGTGTGTGTGTGTGTTTTAGATTAATTTTGTGAGAGACCATCGATCAAACTGATCATCTATTGGCTAGTGATCACGACTTTGAATGACAGTTACTTCAAGAAGTCACTTACAGCATTTATAATATATATTCTGTAATTAATATCTTACTTTCTTTAGGAAATAAATTAAATAATAAATAAAATAAATAAGGGGTTGCTCGTCAGTTATTATAGGCATAAAGAAGTTCAAGCTTGCTTCATACCAATATTGATCAAATACGGTTCAGTGGTTTGACCGTGAAAGAGCAACAGATAGACAGACAGAGCCACTTTTGCATTTTTAATATTAGTATAGATTGTAATAAAAAAAGCGCGTATTAAAAATATATATTTGCCTTTATCCCGAAAGTGTAAAGCCAATTAAATTTAAAATACGTTATACAATACCATTAGCGAGATTTTTTTTAGGTAAAGATTGCTTTAAAGGTAAAAAATAGTAAACAGATGATTTCAAAATGAAATGTTCCTATGAATACTTAAACAAAAGAGCACAATAAAAAAAACCCAAAGAAATAAATCCGAAGATAGTTATTCTTAAACAGGGATGTAATTTTCTAGAAATAATGCACAACGCTAAACTACTTCAAAAAATGAACGTCCTAAGGAAGGTTCACCCAACTAATTAATGATAGCTGCAGTTACTTCAAGTTTCTAGAATTTATTAGTGCAACAAAATTACAATTTTAAATGGGAAAATTGTTAGGTTTATGGCGTTCAACGGTCCAACATTTCAGTTTCGAAGAGTTCAGAACTTTCAAATTGCTTGAATATTTTAAAAAATTTGCAAAAATTACTTGCATCTGATTGATAAACAATTCAATCTAACGAACATAACAGCTATGCCTACTTCTTCTTGATACTTTCTTGAGTATCAGATTAGTATTTGTTCCAATATATTTTTGATAACATACGCAATACCTTTTCTGATAGGGAAAAGATTTTGATGAATATATTTTCAATAAGATATTTATGAACACAGGTATTGTGTAAATTTGAACCAAACAAAATATATCGAGAAAATATTTAACTAACAATGTGTTAACGTTTCAAACTTTTCTTTCTTGAAATAAAAAAAATGGTCTAGATCTTCAAATTGTATTTATTACAGCACGAGTCACTATCGATACTTTTTAAATTAAAATATTCTTCTGCTACGTGAATTCGTTTTCTTAAGTGAGTCTCCGTGGAATAGTAAATTTAATTACTTACGAGAACTAAAGCTTCTGAACCTATGCAATTCTATGAAACCATTTGTCTGCACGTTGCAGCGAAACCATTAGTGGCAGTAATTTAATTACGAAACTGTCAAAAATATAACTCAAGCGTGTCGCTTAAAATAAAGATGGAATTATTTCGCAGCGAAAATTAGTCTCATCAGAAATTGACAGTATTTCTTTCATTTATTACAAGTTTATTTAACGTATTAATAACCTTTTTCCCGTCCTCTGAAACTTTGCGTAATTTATCTTCACTATCATAAACGACCTTGTACTCCTGTATCAGGATTAAATAGGCCTCATGAGTCCTCGTAGTTTGCGAACGATTCGAGGTTATCATTGTTATAAAAGTTTATATTTTTTTACAATAATGTAAGCGTTGAAAGCAAATTTAATAATAGAAGTAATATTTATCTTGAATTTGCTTTGAGAATACTAGCCAAAAATATTTGTTTTTTTTTATGGCTTTACATAAAAAAATATATGAATTTAAATAATATACAAGCTGTACTCGCGGTCCGCGTGGAATTCAGCTTATCACGAAAATCCTTAATTTTTTTAAAGGTTTTTTCTTAGGTTTATTTATAATACTAATGCATATTTCAATTTAAGGTTTTAGAAATGGATATGAACTCAAGTATGCGTGTGAGTTCTACTTTTTCGGCGAAATTAAAAATTCATCCAGTCATCTCTTAGTAGTTTCACCTCGGAATTCGAGATACCCATCTATAAACTTGTATAAACTATTATTTAGTTTAACTATGTACATCCTTAAACTTGTCTAAAATCCTACATACTAAAAAAAACATTTATAGTTATATATTTTTCAATCTAATATTAATGTGTTCTTATGTTGATCGCCTGTTGTCCTTAAATGAGAGGATCATTTCTTTTACATAGTTTGGGACCCAACTTCACTGCTAAATCGATGCAGTTAATGCAATCGAGATAGTTCGACTGCTTCTTAATTGCTGAAGTAGCTAGAAAATTTGTAGATTCTGACAGTTTGTCCATATTTCCGAGTAAAATTAAAAGAACATCAGTATCAAAATGTTGGGTCCCTTATTATTACCCGCTATACTCAATTCGGATCTCTCTGTCACACATTTCCACTCGCGTTAAAAGTTAATCTTTAAAATTCGCAAAACTCGATTAGGACCAAGTTTTTTGCAGGCAACCCTATATCAACGTGTTCGCAATAAAACATACGCTTATATTGATATAAAAAAAATCTATTATCAAGCAAGTGAGGGTGGGTAACTGGCATCGACATACCCACTTATATCTGACAACCGAGTAGTTTGTCCAGGCAAAGAATAGGCAACTCAACGGCTGCACTTTCTATACGTTTGATACTTTAAGTCAAGGTAAGAATTTTCTTATTATCTTGATGTTGCAACATTTAATTCAAAACTATTTTTTTTTACCCATTCTTGACATATTTTCTTATATACTAAATTTGTTATAAAATATGTTTCATTCTATTATCAGCTCGGTGATGGTCGTTTAAGATTCGGATCTTGTACTATTACACCATTTTTCATAACGTGCCACAAACAGTATAGCTTCAAGTTGTAAATTATTTGGAAGCAGCGTGAGTTTAGTGTGGAGACTGTTGGACTGGGCTGAATTCTTTTTGTATTATATTTTCTATTAATTATTTTGGTATCTTGATAAAGTTTGGCAACGCCGTATGGGGTCCTACTAAATTCGATCCCGTCATACTATTCCGTATTTTGTTGCCTTTTTCAACGGCCAACTTTCCCATTTGTATTTGATTCCCAAACTTTCCCCCTATAAGGGTGAATCAAAAGAAAGTAACATATGTCCGTCCTTGGGGTTCAAGCTTGCTTGCGTATCATATTTACAAGCACTATCGAAAATGTTTTCGAGAGACCAATATAATAAATTCGACGAACATTATACAGATTAGATGATATTTAATAAAATTTAGTCTATATTTATAATTCTCTAATAAACGACGATTAAATCAATCATCAGCACAAGAAAATAAGGAAGATGAGGAGAATGGACTTACAATGTTATTTCAACGTTTTCTGCAAAGTAATGTTTGCAACAATTAATCACATTGGAGAATAATTAGTGAACGTAGCCAACTGTAGAATGAATAACAATATAAATTCGATACAAATCTTATACTTTTTTGGGTATATTTTAGTATAAGCTGTTATTTCTGAACAGTCTGGACAATATTAATTATCATGTGCCGACCTTTTTATTACGACTAATATTTAACATAATCGTATATTATGGACGTCGTGTAAAAGACTGTGTCGTTAAATGAAGTTTTGTCTTCTTCTTTCAAATGTAAAATTGGAGATGACAGACAAGGAAATATATATGTGTGTAATGTACATGTAATTTACTAGTAAATCTAAATTAATATTATTGGATAGTAGTGAGAAGCTTTAGAATGTTTGGAATTAATATCAGGTCAGGGTATTTTCTTTTCCGAACCGGTGGTAGTGTTTCATTTGACCATCAATAAGTAAGTGTAATGCTTCTATATTGAATAAAGGAATTTAAGTTTGAATAATTTTACATTAAACGTTTGTTTGAAAAGATCATATAATGGATATAAAACATTACCCTACATATATACCGGAGTAGTCATCAGAAGCATTACCCAATATAGCAAACGTAGAAAAAAACTATTGGACTCAGTCAATGCAAATAAATAAACATCAGTCCAATTGTTAGGATCAGATCAAATATATATATTTATTAAATTTAATAATAATAATTCGATTTTAGCTGGTACACATAATAACTTAACGTATAGTATAGTAACAGTCCGTAAATATTTATTATAATAATGATATTATTATAATATATAAATAACACAAAATAATAATAAATATAATATAATAATAAAACAAAAAGTTTAATTATTAATTAGCTTATTCTTAATTTTAAGTTTCTAGTTGTAATTTTTTTTCACTTTTTATCTTAATAATAATTGTATTGAAATATTTTTTGCTTAATAGTCCATGCTGTGGTCTCCTATAATTGAAGGAGCACACAATTTGTAATCTTTATATAGTTTTATTTTAAGAATATGTATTTAGTGTGTATCTTTTGTTGGAGACTCATAAATTTAATAAATAAATAAATATCTAAGTCCGACAGAATTAAGTTTCCTCAGAATTTGTTGCGTCAAGAACGAAATGAATTATAAACACAAGTACATGAAATCTTAATGTTGCCGAGTAGCCGAGAGCCGAGAAGGCTCTTACAGCGTTTAAAGCCAACATAAAATGACGTCAATTTTGTTGTCAGCGTTTTAGGAATAAATTCGCGACTGATGGATAGCTAGACAAGCTAATTTCTACATGGATATAAATATTTATATTAAGTAGTGGGTCACCCGCGAAACTTTGCGTTTATTCATTCGACAGGCTTTATTTTGATTTAATTTCATTGTAAGCTGATGACGTCTTGTCGCGCGTTTTACTTTATTTGTTTTTTTTATACAGACACAATGCCACTCTCTACACGGCCAGTAACATTTTTCCGCTCTTTAAAATTAATTTATTGTTAAATCGTAACTATTTAGTTAATTGCAATCAAGAATCATCTTTATATAGTTTCTGTACATCTACGGCTGAAGTTCTTCAAAATAAGACCATAACCGATCTTCTACGTGAAGCTATCGTCCCTTAATCGCTGGAACAAAAATCGGTTACGTAATTACGCTATTAATATATAAGATAAAATATTCAAAACTTCAACTAAGAGGGTGCTGATAAATATTCAATGAGTCAGTATAACAATGGAATTTATGAAAAGCAACTTGAAAAACAAAAATAAATTAAAAAGGTCGTATCTGTTTAAACAAAAATATAGCATTATCAATGAAAAGAGGTTGTCAAAATAAATTAAAATGCAAATTATTTTCCATCACTAATCCCTCCGTTTGGAATTCTGATGTAAATATAGTTTACGGAAGGCACTCTTCACTGTAGTTTAATTGAGATGTTCAGAATGTCAAGAATTAACATATTGAATATTCAACTCATCAATATGCCCAATTTCTTGCTATTAATAGATTATATTTAATTAAGATCTCTAGCTTGTTTTGTTTTTAATACAATTCGGGTGCAAAGTTAATTCAAACGATTGAGTCTTAACAACTTATAAGTTCGAGTTTATACTCATAAGTTGCTCTCAACTGTTGTTATAATAATTTTATCTTCAAAGTTATAATATTAATAATAAAACCTTAAGTGTTTTTTTTAAGTTTTGTTTATCTATTCGACCATATAACTTATGGTTATTGGTGTATTATGTATGTTAATAGATCTTAGTTTTTTATGTGTTTGTTTGTGTGTGTGTGAATTTATACCCACCGTGAATGTAATATCTTGAAGGTAACATATAACTTTCAATTAATTCATGTTATACATTTTATTTCTCCTGATTTTAATACTTTGTATTTAAATTAGTAAAACCCAAATTAAATTACGTCAAATTCGCTTTATTAGACTGTTTTCGTAGTCTCATTAAAGCCGCATAGTAATTTCTGTTTTGTTTAATAAAACCTCGATGTTAGGTAAGGTATGATCAACTTCTAATTGGATTCCTAAGATGAGCCAACATAACATCATAAAATCTTAAGTGAGTTCGGTACCTAAAGCTTATCGTCCACAGATTACTAATTTAGAAGTCAATTATCTCACTTTCAGTTAGATAAGCCTAAAGTAAATCCTAACTAAGTCAAGTAGAAACTCAAGAGTATTAGAGGCCGAGGCAAAATTCATTAGTAATGCCTTAGTTATTAGTGTAGGTTCGACGAATACCTCATTATTATTTCAATTTATATTAGAACGGCTGCTGACGTCTAGCGAGATAGGTGACGTACATATATGCCATACCCTTATTATTAGGGTTTCGTACCCAAAAGGTAAAACTGGATTAAGACTCCGATGTTCGTCCGTCAGTCTGTCTGTCTGTCACCAGGCTGTATCACATGAACCGTGATAGTTAGACAGTTGAAATTTTCACATATAATGTATTTTTATATATATTACCGCTATAACGACAAATATTAAAAAACAGAATAAAATTAATATATTTAAGAGGCTCAAATATAACAAACTTGATTTTTTTGCCGTTTTTATAGATAATGAGATGGGATCCTTCGTGCACGAGTATGACTCGCACTTGGTCGGTTTTTTATTTCGTAATATCATACACTTAACTGACTCGTTTGGGTTTTAGACCGAGACGGGCCAATTAAACTTTATTGTATTTTCCGTCGAATAATTTTCAGTGGCAGCCCAGAATCCGGAAGTGTGTTATCACCCGTGTCCCGAAATTTACGTAAAAAGGTTGAAAAATCTGTGGGACTGCGGCTAAGCTCTTTCCGATCGTGTCGTGACAGTGAGGGAGTACAGTGTCATCTATGTTTGCGCAAATACTTATGTACGATTATACAGGATTATTGGTAATTCGACGTATTCCCGTTAGGAGGTGATAGGAGTGACTATTTGCGATAATTTTACCCCCCATATGCATGACGCAAAAGTGAACCATTTTTGAGCTATCAGGTTTTTAGATTTTTTCAAAATAAGTCAAAAATGCAACTTCAAAAATTTATTTAAAAAATAGTATCAATTAAAATCTATTTTTTTCTTTTGATTTATAAAAACGATTAAACACTGGTTATTTGTCAATATGAAAATAGTAATTATCCGTCTCAATTTAAAAATGCGAGACGGAAAAAGATATTACTTCAATATTTTTTTGACTTTTTTTTCCACAAAAATGCTTTAAAAATATAAAAAGATCCTTATAAAACTTGTCCTACAGATTATTTTAAAAACATAACTGTTTTCTTATCATTCCAAAAATGTATAACAACTTGGAACTTATTTCAAAGCAATCAAAATAAAATGACCACAAAGGACGCTGGTGGAAATTCGTATTCGAACATGAACGGATTCGGACTAAAGGTCGCCCTGTAAAATTCCCACAAAATTAATTAAAAACAATACTCAATGTAAATAAAACTAAAATACAAATTAAAAATAAAATTTAGACTTAGAAACAGTTCAATAGCTAAGTTATAAGTAAGACGTTTTGTAATTTAGCCTAATTAAAATTCTTGCACGAAGTGACTTCCCGTAAAAGCCTACTTGAGTAAAGTATATTTTGATTTGATTTCATTTGATTGAGGCCCGTCCTTACAAATACACCTAGGCGTTACATATTTCCAAGTCGTCTAAAATTAGGAAAACAGCTGAGATCATAATTTGACATTAAATTAATTCTTAGGAAATTTTAGCTGTGTATTTTAAATTGCTTAAACCTGAAAAGTAGCATGTATTGTACGAGATAAGTAACTTTACTTAGCTTTAATTTGAAAAGTGTATTATTTTCTTACAAAATAATTCTACCAAGTTCTATTAAAGGAATCATTATATAATAATAGACTCGATATGAATCTTTTTGGCAAAGAACTCAGAAAAAGGTATTGTAAAAGAAAACATTAAACGTCAATATGCGGGGTCAGACTTCGGACTCGCTTGGGGCAAGCTTAGTATCATCACGATATAAAATAAGATGAAGATTATATATTTATTTCTCAGTTAAAAACATAAGGATAGAAAGTATTAAAGAATAAAATTATATAAAAATAACATAGCCACATACTTAAAAAATAAAGAAAACGTAAATCTTCGGATCGACACAAATACTTATAAAGATATTTTAAAAAAACATATTTAATATTAACATTTGAATGTATCTTATGCGTCAGAACTGTTATGGATTGCAAAGTTTTCGCGTAAATAACTGCAGTATTAATGACAAGACCAATTGTTCTTGTTGTTTCTCGCTGAATTTAAGTAGTATATTTACTTTACGACCTTTTGTAAAGACGTATTTTTGTGTATGTTTTGTGAATCTATGAGGATTAGGAGATATACTTATTTTTTTTTGTATATGATTTTATCGTCATTGTTTAATATTAATTCTCATTTATTTTCTGTGACATATCATAATGCCATTATATTTAAAAAAAAACTTTCTACCAAAATCATCTTTCAAGTACACCCATAATCGATTCGCCAACTCTAATACAAATTATTAATTTTAATTGTTTTCATACATTAGATTGATAAATACAAATAGGCTCTGACAGACTGATGGAAAAACACAATGTTAATCGATGAATTAAATGAGATTTAAGGAAAACCGATCCCAGCTAAGAAAATCATTTCCTGGTTTAAAACTAATGAATACTTATTGATCTACATTCAACATTTTCATTCATTTAGGAAAATAAATAAATTGAATTTATATTAAATATTAAGCGAATTTAAAGCTACAGGCATAACAATCCTTTTTTTTAGTTTTAAGGACAATGGCAAAGAGAGCTTTTGTTTCAACTCGACGAAACGTTTTAATTTGTTAAAGTAAAGTTTACTTTTAATTATATCGTCGACGCTAATTCATTTGTTTGAATATGGCGTGTACTTTATTTTTCACCCAAAATAAATATTTAAATAGCATGCTTGCAAATAGCACGTTCAGACTTGAGCAAAACCTTGGTATATTGGTATATGTCCGTAGCACGAAAATATATGTGATGTGTGATTTAGTATGTGTCTACCTTAGTGTCCTGGTTTCATATGGGTAAAATAGAGGTTTTGCCTCGAGATATCATAATACAATCACTATCGCTCCCAGTGATCTCTCCGCCATTACTTATTTAATATACATCAAACCGCGGACCCCTGGGGATTTATTCTCACATATTCTAAAAAAATATTGATCTAAATATCGTAGTCAAGAAGTTTTTATTGTTATTATTTTTTTGTTGCACAAAATTGTAACCATAAAATTAATCTATTTTTTTTTTTACAAAATGGAATAACTTTCAGTTACTTTGACAAATAAATCTAAATAAAACTAGCGTTTGCATTTATTATTTCTCAAAAAATATTTACTAATATACATCTAAAATCATTGCATTCGCAAATATCTATATGTTCTCTATGTTTTCAAATGTGCGATACGGTGTTTCGGATTATCCATAACAGTCTAGCCAATGTTCGCCTGGAAATCGCTTAGCCCGACTATTTTTCCTCTGCCTACATTGACATAGTAATATCTTTAAAACATTACTTAACAGAATCGTCCTATGTAGCTTACATTTGCCCATAAACTATAACCTATCCTAATGTGAACGTTTTAAATAAATCGGGTCAATCAATTTCAAGACTACCTCTTATATAGAAAGCGACCTCTGTAAATACTAGTGTTATTCCATGATATGAAAAGATGTTTGATTCATACACAGAATGAGTACTTTTTGTCACATTGATTGACATTTATAATCTGCAATCCTTGGAGTTACATCAAGAAGTCAACGACCCTAAAACCTTTTCTCAATGTATAGAGTGTAAAATTTTTAAATAGCAGCTGTTTACTACAGAGCTTATTTTGATAAGCATAATTCTGTTACTCTCACTACTACTGTACTAGATAAAAGTACTTAAATATAAATGCTTGAAGATATATTTAAACTCAAAAGGACTAGCACAACTTATAAAATCACCTGAAACTGTTGAGTGTATTATATACATAAATATTAAAAATTTCGACACAAAGATATATAACAGTATTTAAAACGGGATATTTACCATGTTTTTTATTTTTATTTGGTGGAGCTCGAATGTCTTGTTCACGAGACTCGTCTCGTCTCGACGAGAAAATAAAAAACATGGTAAACATGCCGTTTTAAATACTGTTAGTAATAAAAATAACCATGTTCATTTAAAATCTTACAAAGATATATAACATACAGAAACACCACAATGAAAATTATATCAAAAAGAAATAATATTTTTTATATTTGAAGTGTGACCATGATAAGGAGAGCTTCGGCGCTATTTGAGTTAGACTTGATACATGTACACATAGGCAGAGTCCTGGTTACCATACTTAATGAGACATTATGAGTAATTTTTTCCTCGAAATTCTTATCGACCATTTATTTTATTTATTAATTAATTTATTTATTTGTAATATAATTAATCATTTATAAAATCAATAGACAAATTGTTTTCGAAGAACTTATTTTAAATAATAAAATTTTGAATATTTAACAAACAAAGTCAGAATTTATTTCGGCAAACTTGAATTACTTCTATTTTGTTGACAGTCTGATTTTATTTGATTTAGTAATGTTATAAAATAGACCACAATTATTTTCGCGAACGCATCGTATCATGTCGTCGACATATCGGGCAACTTGTTAGCCGACTGCTGGATTTCTGTATCTCGTTACCTATAGTGCCAGCGTAGCTCTAATCCACTTATCTTCCCAATTACCAATTATAACGACATATTTGGCCGAGACTAGTATATAGAAGGGATGTTATGGAACTTCGTTGCCGTGGTCGAAACTCTCGGATATTCGAAACAAAAATCCATCCGTAACCGTAACCGAAACCGATAGAAAATGTTTATTATAATTTTGTTTTAGCATAATGTTTATTTACTTGCACGTTATGTGTATATACATATACATATATATATGTATATATATGTGTATATACATATATATATGTATATATATGTGTATATACATATATATATGTATATATATGTGTATATACATATATATATGTATATACATATAACGGACAAGTAAATAAACATTATATACATAATAATAAATCATAGCCTACAAATAAAGTCAAATTCATATATTGTAATTTTTCATTTTTTATTTCTTATTTATTTAATATCCGTAAATGAAAGTGTCCGAAACAATCGGATAATCAAAAATAATTTTGTTTCCATAACCGTACCTGAAACCGGTAAAATATTATTCTTATATGCGTATACTTTACAGATCAGAAATTACACATCCATAACATCCCTGATGTATGGTTGCGATCCTCTTCCGAATCTCACGCTGAGCCAGTAAAATTTGTTATTTTTATGTGAAAGACTTAAAAATATCAGTGATCTGGAGTTTCGTAGTCAGCATGTTAGATTCCTGTACATTGAAAAGTATGTAAAAAAGTACGTACGTTTCCTAGGACTTAGTATGTGTATGTACTTACCTAGGACTTAGTATGTGTATGTACATACTAAGTTATATAAAAGTGAGGATATCGAAGTTGTATTTGTGCCTGTGTTTGCTCATACATTCTCGCACATAATCTGTCATAATTGAATTTAATTTATATAAAACATCTTAAAGCCAACAATTGAATAAAAACACAATATTTTTTACTGAAAAATATATCTAGTACTTTTGATTTTTCCAATGACAACATTCATAATCAGATTATTGAAGATTAAATAATAAATATATATATTTAATTAAAGGGAAAAAATAAAAACCATAAGTTTTAAATCACACTGAATGTGGATACATCATTATATGCTGTAATGGAGTCTGTCCCGTGAGTATTATCACACACAAATACCTATTAAAATTACCGATTCTCGTGTAATCTAATACGTAAAGAAGAACATTCGTTTGTTTAATTTATATCGTGTTGCCTTTACTCTGCAAATACGTTCAACATGTTTTATACAAATGAATGTAATTTGATAAAGCTAAAGTATATTCACTTACTCCGTTAAATGTTACATAAGTTATATAATAAAACAGTATATAGATATAATTTGAGAGTCGATGTGGCCTAGTAGCTAGAAAATAAAAATCTTAACAGAGCTGCGGGTTCAAACCCCAAGCAAGTATCGAATTATCATGTGCCTAATTTATATATGTAACTCGTCTCATGCTCATGCATGATAATCGACTACCTGTTGCGACGTCATAGATAAGCTCACAGCACGTACAATTGAGAAGTGAAGGCAAAGGCCCAGCAGTGGGATACAAAGAGGTTACTTTTTATATCTTACTATTATAAGCGATTTATTATATTTATTCAGTTATTTTAACAGTAATATTTGAATAAGAACAAGCTATTATAGAGAAAAACAAACCATCATTAAGTCGTCTGTTTGTACCGCAATAACACAAGTATTCGTAGTATGAGAAAGACGTCACAAGATTTTATGTCTAACCACGGAAACCTCACATTCGTGGCCAATTATTTTCAAACAGTTTTCCTCAAACAAAGACTTAAGTAGTCTCGTGAGAAACATTTTAACGCCTGTGTAATGAAGAAAAAATGACATATTATTTTTTCAAATATGTATCCCATTTTTTTCTGGTTTTTGTCACAAATTGTCACGCTTTGATGACCCGACACTCATAAACTCGTGAGAAAAATTTATGTTTTGGCAAAGTAGACTTTGATGGTCTGATACTGATTTTATTGTCAAATAACTTTAGAACTTTATTTAAATATCATGGGGCAAAGTCATTAATTTTACCAATTCGAGGTCAAAATGAGAAGCTAATATATAATAATAGATAATACCAGAAAGTATTATATTAATAAAACTGAAGTAATTATATGTGATAATTGTAATTGATTCTTTGATTGTACCTTAACATTATTAAAATAATCTCAAATCAAATTGCAAAATGTAACTTATTTATATTCACTTATATAAACATACATATTTAATATAAGAATGACACAGCTTAAAACGTAAATATATCTATTATACTATTTTTATAAAATAAAAAAGTTTTTAAGTAAATCACATTTATTTGTGAAGCATTTATACTAAGTGGATGAATAGCGAATGAATTCGGCTTTTACAAGACATCTAATACGTAATACATCATTTCACCTTGTGTAGTTTTCTCTTTCAGTAATTCTTGTAGAGCTTTTAGTTGAATATTGCGTAAAAGTATTGCTGGGAAAAAGAAAACACGAGTATTGCGGTCACTCGAGGTTAGCAAGCCATTCTTATAACTTGAACTAAGTTAAAAGTAAATGGCGTTTTAAATAACTAAATACAGTTTTGATAAAATCTTTTTAGTATACTAGTAACGTATATTATGCTTACGACATTCTCAAATTGGTGAATCGTGAACAAGCTGGTTAACTATCAGACTGACATCGACTACCGTCTATATCAGTTTAGAAATCCCGAAATCGACTAATATCAAACGACAACAAACCAAGAAATAAAATTGACAAACCAAAACTGCAATCCAAAAATTTTGATTATGATGCTGCCTGTTTTTGATTCATTGGAAAAACGCTTATGCGAAATGTAGACTAATACCTAAGCACTCACCGGTACCGAGTGCATCAGAATACCCACAACGAAAACAGTCCCTACGTTTTTTTTCAAGGGGCGCCTTGGGATCGCTTGCAAATACAACCGTAACGATTATGACATATCCTTTATTTTTAAACATTTTTTTTCAAATGTAATAAATCCAAAAGACGACATTTTATGGATGGTTATTAAAATACAAAGTCTGGATAGCAAATAGCAAAAGAAAAATTCAGAATAAAATTATTCATGCAGATTTAAGTACGAAATGAATATTTAATATAATATAAAATGCTCGTTTGATCAAAAAATGTTATTTTTATCAAAGTATTCCACACAATTTTTGTACTAATGTCATGTAAATTGGCTGAAAAGCAAGGCAAAACTTTGGCACGTAAAAAGCTGTTTTACCAAGGATTTTAACCCGTAATTTTCAGTCAAGACACGTGGGTTAATCATTCTACTGGTACATTAAAGTATACTGTTTTTTGATAGTAAAAAATATATAACATGTAATATTCTTATCACTTATACTAAGTCCCGAATGATAAAAATATACTACATTACCAGCGCGTGAGTGGCTTAAGTGCTCTCTTCAAGTAAAATACAATCTCAGTACAAATATAAATAAGTATACAATATACAAACTATTCACGAGACTTTGAATAAATAAAATTGAAATGAAAGGAATCGAAATCGGATGTATAGGTAAAAGTAGAAATGTGAAAATTTAACATTTTGAATGTTAATATAGAAAAAACACATAAAATTGAAAGAAATATACAAAAAAACGGTTTGATATAAAACTAATTTAATTTCTAGAACCCAAAAAATCAGCTGAGTTATCAATCTTGTAATTCGCACTACAGACTTCGTTTTTTTTGTTCCTTTTTAAAAAAAATCGTTTAGTTTTAATTTTACGTGTTTTTGTCGTATACCTAGTATAAAATTCTCCTTATTCTCAGTATTTTCCCAGAATTTTCTCACTAAAGGTCCTGGACCTTTACTCCAGAATTTCAGACACATTTGCCATGTAAAGCGATCTCCATCTAATCTTATTATACCTTTTTGGGTGAATTAACGGAATAATAGATTGGTACATTTTTTCTCCTGAATTATTCAATGAATTTGTAATAGTACGAAATGTAGATGTTCTAGACAAGGAAAAAACTAGGGTCCGATTTTATAGTCCATACTCTTAATCCAGATAAATGTTCGGTCATAAAACCTGCTTAGACCGACACCTAACCTTATAACTTTTGTAAGCTGAACAAGGGAACTACAATAAAAATATTTTTTTGTTCTTTCTTACATTAAAATCTAAGATTTAAAGATTATTTACTTTTATGTAATCTATTTATATTTTTTCCCGTGGGAGAGTAACCGCATCAGGCTATGCAGCTTTGAAAAAATCTTATAAGAAACTGGGAAAATCTAATTCCGTTAAGAAAACTTGGTTTAAATACGTTTTAAAATAACTTTATAAACCGACAGAGTTGAAAGGTTTTTGTAAAAGCAAAAATTGTAGTTAACATAATGCAAGCCATTATTTGAACCTAATAGTAGCCATTTGCCTTATCTTTATTGTTGGTTCTCGTGGTTGGTCAAATAGGCTTACATTTTATGCGCCGATGGAACAAAACAAATCTGAGCCTGAATTGTTCTACAATATTGTTTTTTTTTTTAATACAGTTAGCTGGAACCACCTGAAGACCGTCACCTATAGAGATTGGCGTTGTTGGAAATATAAGCAACTCCATAAATCGCCAAATATTCCGAGCTTAGTCTCTCGTGCTTGTAATTACGCTAGTTCGCTCACTCTTCAACCCGTAAATAACAATACTAAAATAAGCCTTCATTGATGTTTTAACTTAACCTGAATAACAATATATTTAAAGTTCAAAATGCAGATAAGAAACTAATATGAGCTTAAAAAAGAAAAACAACTTCTTTTTTCGTCTTGGCACTTGGTTATTCTTCCCTCGTAACAGATTGTCTTTCGACAAAGGCAACAGGCGTAAAGACTTCCATTTAATTCTGTCTTTGCCTATGCGTATCCACTCTGGATCTGCTACTTTCTTGAAGTCAACTTCCCCATCGCTTTATTTATATGCATAGTATTGCGAATTTATGTTAATATCTATAAGATGTATGTTTAAAACTGGATTGCTGAATGAGTGCATAGTAGGAATTGTCAGAACTAAGTAGCGCAAAGAAATTCGATATTACAGAATTGTAGTTCTCAAAACAATATCAAAGCTGGGCATATCATGAACGAATAAGATTTTTTTTTTACTTATATGTACTTAGAACAAATTTTGACGTATGATTTTTACGCAACGGAATATCACTAAGATTCTTTTTCGTGAGGAAAATCTGAGCAATTTTATTACTTCGGAAAATGAAGACATTGAAGGCTACTTTGCCTTAATATTTTTGTCTTATGAAATATTTTGTATCAGGTATACAAAGGTATAAGAAATTTGACGTCTTTTATATATCTTTGAATGTTATTAATAAATGTAGGAAAATTGAAAGGCAGTGACAACGAAACATTCAACATGACATCAAAGTCAGGTTCTAGTGATCTTATAGCATCCTTATAATGTTGACATCGTTTACTAGATGTGATGGATATATATAATATTTCGTGTGTAAATAAAAAAAATATTTGAAAAAATAAGCGTCAATAGTGCAACGGTTTACGGGTCATCTTGCGATGTAAAAAGTCACAGGTTCGTTTCTGACCCCTCGGGCTATTGGCGTCCCCAATCCTGGCACAAGCTTAAAAACAGTTTAATTGGAGGGGTAAATAGGAATATTAATTAATCCTTAAAATGAGGTACTGATAAACTATTCGAAAAAAAAAATGTTTTAATCTTTTGGATACTTGGAACAATTCTAGTTTATTAACTTTCATAGTTATCTGTTGTTGACGCAAATAATGAAGCGAAAACCACGAAATCTCGTTTTAAAAACTTTTCCGAAATACAGTTTCTAATTTCCAACATCGTTATTTTTCATATCCAGACGAAAATTTTGGCGATGAAAGCGGACATGCTGAATAAATATTTAAATGAAGTACTGCATCGAATCAAACTAAATATTTTTTTATTTCCTGTCTGAGGTCTAACATATTTCACCACTATAAACTATTGTATAAAATATTTGACATGTTACTAACATAACCTAAAAAAAGTATAATATTTGAACTCATATATAATTTTGGTTGAAAGAGGTCACTAAGCAACAAACTCTTTATTGAGAAATATTATTTGAATCAAAACAAAGCAAATCAAAATCCTTTATTCAATATAGAATCATTACACTTATTTATTGATAGTCAAGTTAAAAATCTAACAATGGTTCGGAAAAAAAATACCAGACCTAAGAAGAACCGGCGAAAGAAACTCAACCTCAACTCAACTCAACCTTAATTTTTTGTCAGTTTCTAATTGTTTACAAATAGTACAGAGAAATAGCCACAAGGCAAACATTCCTTTAATATTCCTATAATTAAAATTACAGGTGCAGTATTTTGTTTTTTTTTTAATATTAAAAATAATAAATAATAAATTAATCGCTGGGCGTAAATTAAAATATACATAGGTAGTTTAATTTCCGCTCAATATAAATAAGTATATTCGCAATTAACATATTATTTATTTTCAATTAAAATACAGCAAAATCAATTAATTTACCTACTTACAGTCATTATATATAAACGATAAGTGAACACGTGTAACATTAATTGTGCCCAATTAAGGCCGCCTGGAGCTGGAGCAACGTGCTAGGTCATGCTAGGATTTATTGTAATTCCTTCCTGAATTTATTACTGTATACGAAAATTTACCCATTAGTATCACAATGCAATGACAACTGTAATAGATCTATTTAAAAAATATATATCTTTATTATCTGATTAATAAATTATGTTTAATAAAAAATAAATTACATTTTAAAAAAAGAGTTCCGCTGAGTTTCTTTCTCAGGTCCGAGGTGTTAAATTCCGAACCGATGGTAGATTTTTGACTATCAATAAGCAAGTGTAAAACTTCTATATTGAATAAATATTTTGACTTAGAATAATATTCTTCATTATCCTTACTTAAGCAAATGTATAGTTATATTAACTATAATACGATTGAATAAATGGAATGTTATATATTAATAAATACTAAATATATACTCAAATCAGATGAAAGTGCAATTCTGTAAAAAATCACTTCGTATCTCACTCGTGAAATGTTGACAACTAGAGTGAGTCCATGGTGTTTCGCAATTTTTAAACAAGCTCGTTTTATGCGATGTGTTTCGAGTTTCTTATTACAGAATAGCCCTACTGGTCTCCGCCGTAGTCCAACGTCTGATCAAATTTAGCAGTATTAGTAATTCCTGGAAAACGAGTACTGCTGGTATATTAAATTGTACATATGGATATATATGTGGAATCCATAGCTTTTTTGTATGAAACACAGTTCGTATTGTAGGTTGCATCCTATGCTGTTGCAATACCGGTAATAAATCAACCTTGAAATCATCATCTGGCAATAAGTTTTTGAAGCACATGCAGAAGATTTATTGCAATATATGTTTGAACCGAAACGTATAATTTCAATTGATTTATGCCTAATGTTTATACGATTATAACATAGGTTGGAAGTTACGGGCTATTGTTTAATATGAGAACTGTATATAATATACTTAGTTCGAAATGGTGGTAATTGTAATCGTGCTATTTCACGCTGTTAATGGCGTTCAACCATATGTAATGTGTACAAGAGGGGCACTATTATTATATGTATAATTTTGTATTATATTAAATATTCATCGACACATAAGTATGGTTAGAGGGAGTGGTGTCCAAACGCGGACAGACAGTATAGTCAGGGCGAATAAAAACTAGTCGCCCTCGCCATACCGGCCCGCAAGATGCCTTTTCACGCCTCGTTTGAAGGAACCCAACTTATAAGAGGAGGGGAACACGTGTGTCCATGTATATATATCAACGATATACGGCTTGTATTTCGTATTGAGATGTAAAGGTTAGATACTCTGATTGCTTTTTTATTTAACTTGCCATTCAAAAATACATTCATAGATCCCTAGGTATGTAAATCTTCTGGCTGAGTAAGCTTATGTTTCAGTCCTCTCACGGTTAAGAGAGTAAATGGAGATTAAATGGAAATGCAATTTTTAGCGGACACTTTTGAATTAAAATTCATTAACATTAACTATCCAACGCACTACTGATAACTCAGCTACTAAAATGTTAGAAGACCGCCTCTATCGATACCAGGCTAGCTGAAAACCCGAGAGATTTTCTAATTATATAAGCAACATTGTTGTATGCCTTAAAAAAACTTATTAATACTATTAAAGTTTCTTTCTTATAATTCATTTTGTACTGTGTAGTGAAATGATATTACTTTCTTTAGTATCCATGCATTAATTTGATAAACATTTTTCGAGTAATTCACATTGGAGCTACTTGATAATCCATCTAATTGTAATGATTGATCATTCATCATCAACGTTTCAAGCATTTGCTCAGCAATAAAATTTTATTGTAAATGTGATCTTAAGATATATATCTTATATAATCCTTTATATAATTTTCTTTTTTGTAAACAAATTTGAACAAAAGTCAAAAAGAAAATATTTTTCATCAACGTTCATCATGATTTATAAAACTGTAATTAATTTATATTTATTAATTGAATGTGACGCAACGTCTAATTAGAACAAAATTTGCTTAATTTGTTTTAAATTTAAGCTCCTTAATTATTGAACGAGCAGAAATTTGATTAATCCATCAACCAGCGACATAAGTTTCAAAGGTCATTAAAATTAAATTTTAAAAGATTTGTACCAGTAATTTATTCTAGTCGCCGCCAACGGCTTCGCTTGTGTTTTAGGGTCTCGTCAAAAGTTTGGCATAAAAAAGTATCATTGGATGAAAAAGTATCAAGCTTGTTACATATCAAATTCCATCAAATGCGGTTCATTGGTTGAGTTACTTTCGCATTTACAATATTAGTATAGATTGTTTTAAGATTGTTTATCTATCATATTAATTTCACATATTCATTTGAAATCTAACTATATATTTACTACTAGCTGTGCCCGCGACTTCGTCCGCGTGAAATAGTGAGTTCGGGTAGCATTTTAAATTATTTCGGCTTATTATTTTTAGAATAAGATACATACGTATAAATAATTAATTAGGCTTTTAGCAGGCGCCCGTCTATGATGCAGTGGATATCCGTTATCATCGTGAACAGTCCCTTTAATGAGCTTGCGAGGATATTTTTTAAATATAAGTTTTATGCTTCTAGTTCTGAAAATGACAATACTTTCATACAACATTTCATCCCCCTTTTCAATCCTTTACAATACGTTTTTCAATTAAAAAGTGGCTCTAGACTATCTGTGTACCAAATTTCATTTAAATTGGTTCAGTAGTTTTGGCGTGGAAGCGAGACAGACAGACAGACAGACAGATTTACTTTTGCATTTATAATATTATAATAAGTATAGATTACAAAGAACTTATATGCATTAAATGCAAGTATATTTCTTGTGAAAAGGAACACTGACTATATAATTAAATAAATATATTTTATTATTAAAACTGCAAATTTTTTTTATGATCACCATCTGATCGTAAATAATCACCACCGCTCATAAATATTAGCCCTGTAAGAGATTAATCATTGCTTCAAATAGCCAATGGAATTCCAACCATTGGATTTATATAATTTAATATATTGGATTACACCATGAGCATATAACACCGGAACATAATTTTATTACTGTTTGGCGTAAGAATATCTGATGAGTGGATGGTACCTAACCAGTCGGCCCGCACAAAGCCCCTTCCACCAAATATTACTATTATTTTGTTAAAATATTGAGTCATTGTAAGATTACTTGATTTTAATCACTAGCTAAAGAAACATTACAAAAATTAATGGTATTATGAACTATCATATTTTCCTTTTCAGCCTCCAGGTTCATTGTACTTTTATTTTAAGTTTCACGGCTTAATCAAAGCTGTCATATCTAATTTTGTATTGTATATTCATGCAGGGCCTTGATTTAATTGCTAACTCAACTGAACCGTCATAGATTGATTAGACAACATGACTATCGATCTGATCCCGCTGCATTCGCACTCAGGATGTGTGTGAAATAAAACATGTTCATTATAGTGTATAAACTCGTTTTTGATTTGGAATTATTGTGTGCCTTTAGAAACTTTTTTTGCGATTTTAGTATTTATAAAACTTCGAATAATTAAAGCGATATAGACATTTTCGCGTATATAATAAATTATAATATATTAAAATGATACTTTTATATTTCCTAAAACTTACTAATAAATTCAATTCCAATTTTAGTTCTTACATTAAAAATAATAATTGTAGAGTGAATTTATATTTCTGGGTATTTCTTTAAGTGTTTTTTTTTTTCTAAGTAAGTTTACAAATACGTGACGACCGTCGTAATATATCACTGTCATGTGCTGATTTCGAAATGAAAGAAACGCAACTTAGGAAAAAGATGTATTTTCACACTAAAGCCATATAAAAACACAGTACAGCTACTGGTGCCAAGAAATAAGTAAAGTTTAAAAGATTTTATATTGGAGATTCGCCTTATCCTAAGAAAACATTTCTGATAACAGGGCGTGGCTAAATTCTATGGCTACAAATAAAGTTATTCTGGGCTATATAGCCTTGAATTGGTTTCATAGAAGATATCGAGTTTCAACTGTTAAGATATTCTTACTATTCAATTTTCTTCAAGATGAAAAGTATAAAATAAGAGCAAAAGAGGCCGGAATTAGAGTACATTGGCTTTATAACGGTGTATGTAAATAAAAGAAAACTGAAACGAGATGAACAATGAGGTTATTTTTTCTAATTACCCCCCCCCCCCTGGAGGGGTTAAATTTTATAAATTTCGCGTGGATAAAATAACATGTAAAACTTCAATAAACATTGATATCAAAAATTCACAATTATCGAGAAAACTATTAAATCGATCTATACATAGAATTTTGCTGATACAACGTATGTAACACAATGTACGAAAATATTTTAACCATGTTAGTTTTTCAGTTTTTCATTTAGCTTCTATAATCTATATAATGGAAGACAAATTTCATAATGTGACAAGGTTGCATTGTACGGTTTAGTAAAATACCTGAAATACATCGTATCCAACTTTAGCAACGAGGATTTGGAAATACTCTTTAGTACAAAATACGAAGCCAAAATCTTTATTCAATAGTGGAGTATTACCCTTGTTCATTGACTGTCGGATATTTACTACGGGCTCGTAAAGAAATACCGCAATCCTTACAAAAAGCGACAAAATAATCTCAGGTAGTTTTTCTTTCTTACAATTTTTGTTTACGATTATATTATTTATTTGAAAAGGCCTTGAGGTGACTATTTCATTTCTAGGATTTGAATATACATACATTATTGTATTAGTATTAAAAAAACGCTCTTAAACAAATTTATACACTTTAAAACGTTTCAACGTTTCCTATGACTGTAGAAAAAGAATGTCATAATAAAAATCAATCAAAATGTACTTTATTCAATTACGCTTTGACAAACACTTTTGTATCGTCATTTTCCAGAACTATATTAAAAACCTAGCTACCTCCGGTTACGAATATAGATTCTACCGAGAAGAACCAGCAAAAAAACTAAGTAGTAATGAAAACCCTATGTATTGAAAGTATAAGAAAAGAAGGATAAGCTTATAACGCCAAATTTCCGATTCCGCAAAGTCAATAAATCCTTCTTAGGGCAAGGTATTCGTTTCTATTTTTAAATTTTGCCGATAAATAAAGATAAATCGTAAAAAAACATTAATAAGCAAGGCATATTATTCAAAAAATGATTATAATATGGATAACGTGGAGCTAATACATTTTGACATTCAGACAGGATATATTATATAAATATATTTGTATTTAACGGACATAACTTTATATTTCAAGTGTTGGAAAAGAGTTAGGTACTACTGAGTTTCTTGTTTATTCCAAGTTGGTAGTAATTTAACGTTTATATACAATTCTATAAAATAACTCAAGAGTGCTTGTAAAAGCCTACTTAAACAGAGTATATTCTGATTTTGATTGGCTAACAATAACGTTTTATGAAAGAGTTTATGATTGTGCTTGTATTTATAGGACTTACGTCATTAATTCAACAAAAAAATTGACGTTTTAAAATTATTTATTTAAAATTAATGAATCGATCTTTAGTAATATGAACTAAATTTTCAAAGAGATCATTTCTATAGTGGCTTTGTGCAAGATCGCCTGGATAGGTACCACCCATTGATAATGTTTAATATTTCTATAGGTATTTGTGACATTTGCCAGTCAGACACATGTTCTTCATACAACATATTATTGATTAGTATTTATAATAAATCCACTCTATTAAGAAAGTTTTAAGGGGGTGTTGTTGTATGCTAATTCATATGACAAAGACCACAATTAGCTGCGCATCGTTTAGCCACAATCCACATTAATTCGCATAATTCGATTGAGCTAGACATCTCTCAAGATGTCAAACAAAGGTTAGGTTAACCTTTGTCACAAAAAACTAAGAACTAAAGCTTTCTTTGCGTTCCAACAAAGTACAAATAATTAAATGAATGAAAATTATACAGATATCTTTGTAAATGTATTGGATTTTCTTTTTTATAGGCCTAACGATTGTGGCCAGTAATTAAACTATTGTACTAAGTTAAATGAGATAAAAAATGTACGAAGTGTTGCAAGCAGCAGTCTACTGACAATTTTACCCGAAAATGTTTTGTACATTTTCAAAATAAAGTTATTCTATTTGAGAAAAAGATAATATACTGGCGATGATTAAAATAAGTTTTAAATTAACAAAGATACATTTATTTCGTTTTATTATTTATGTAACAATCATGTTCTTATGAATATTTCACATTAAAAATTTGTTTGACAAACGTAAAACTAATATGTATAAGAGATTATTTCCGATTAGTTAGTTGTGTGAGTAACGAGTTTGTATGTATGTATGTATGTATATATAAATAAATGTAGGTACCGTCAAAGTTACTTAAGTGACTATTTTTATATGAGCTTAATATTAGATACTTACAAAACTGATACCATATAATTGAATTATATTCCTGAACAGACTTGCAGTCTTTTAGTTTTAGATAGATAAAAAACATGCTGTCATGCTAAAATAACAAAGATAAATTACCGCCAAAGGCACGGTAAATATGTCACATGTGGAAATACAATTGTAACAAAAAAGAGAAAAGATCAAAATGTTACTTATGTCGACATTTTCATATTCTACCATACAACTTATTTCTAACCTTGAATTACAAAGATACGATCAATTTATGATGATAAAAATAGTTAAATATACTTTGAAAACGATTGCTAAGCTCAGCTCCATAGTTGTCGACTGGAACGAATTCGCTCGGAAATCAAACGTCACTCGCATTCATTATACGATGTGAACGAGCCGGCTCCATTATGGATCCACATTGTTGTACTAACCTCTTAGTCGGTAGAGGAAAAATAATGAGCATATTCACCTACATCATGATTATTAAGTTCTTAAGAGGATTTATTTATTTTCTTTGTTTTCTCGCGTTAAGAAATAATCATTTCTTTACAACACAATTACAACATAAAATATTTTCTTTTAAAAAAGGGTCACCATTGCTTTATAACGTTACTAGTTTTCGCTCACGGCTCCGCCTGCGTGTTAGGGGCGGTGATAGATTTTAAATAGCCTATGCCTTTCCTAGGGGTTCATGCATGCTTCATAGGAAATTTCATCAAATTAATTTCAGCGGCTTAACCATGAAAGCGTAATAGATATAGCAGGTTGTACTTTCTCTGATCGAGCACGGAGCAGGGCCCGCTGGATTGCAGTAATTAGAATAAAAAAAAAACTACTATATACAGTATTTTTATATATTATATATTATCATATATTATTTATTATGGATTATTTATATATTATTTTAAAATGAAAAAAAAAATACAGTGCGGGCCACGTCTTCCAAGAAGACGACAAGCTCAAAGTCCAGCGAAGTTCTGCTGATGTTCAGTAAGAAAATAAAATAACGCCAAAATTTATAAAAGTAAAATATAAAAGGCACGGGCAACTGTAGGCCGTGGATGTTGTAAATTAAATATTAATTAAATATAGTTACGTTCGCATTTATAATATTTGTATAGATATGGCATATTTAACGTTGACCTTACCCAGCTATCCGTAATACAAATGTTATGACGTCACTGGTACCTGAAAAGCTAATTCATCGTCACTTGCTTGGCTCGTGAGGTAGCTCAGTATGTTCTCTTTTCCAATTATTTCTTCTGTTACTAATTGCTTCCTGCATTCATTCAAACTGATTCTTTCTTTTTCGATTTTCCTCTCGCCTAATATCTATCTACATATAAATGTATATTAAGATATGTAGAGTAGTATAATTATAGTACTCAAGTGTAGTTCAGATTAAGTATAAACCTAACACTCATCTTGTAATATGATTTTCATTTTTCTACATTATATGTTTGTGCAATGGTAAATCATGATAACTATTTTTTTATTATATATATTTTTTTTGTTGTAAAAAACGATATTCGGCACAGCACTACCTAATAACTATATTGTTGCTTGGATGTTAATGGCTTAGAAAGGTGATTTCATAACATCAGTAACAGTAAAGAGAATTACTTCACCATGGCTATACTTACTTTAACAAAAATGTAATTTTAAAGTAAAATGTGTCTGTTCGGTTTTTTGACAATTGTCAAGAATACATACAACAATTGAAACAGTACTTTTAATGTACATAAGAACACTCAATATTTTGTCACAATAACGCATTAACTTACGATCGTAAGAAGTATATTGGTATTTTATTACATTCAGTAATCGCTATTCAACTGAAGTGAAACACTAATTTATCAAATTAAGTCTTACCTTTAAACAATGCAGTATGTTTTTCTCTATAATAATAATTTAAACATTTAGCTTAGAAGGTATTTGTTTACCCCTGGCAACAGTATGAAATATCGTACATAAAATTAACAAGCCCTTTAAATATTTTATTAACACGTAATTACTTTAATAGAACACTTATCGAAATGAAGCTTCATTTCTCTACTTTAAGACTCAATTTAAAACAACATGTGGATTTTGTGATCACCCCTAATAAACGAATATACCCGTAACACGGCATACAGGATGTTTACCCTAATTCAGTGCTATAATAACATTCAAGTCCGTATTTCGAATTATGTTTTTGTCAAACGTTATAAATTTTTCCAGGAAAAGGAGGATGAGTCAATTTGAGTCGCCTACGTCACAGCATCCTTAATTAATATATTTAACGGTAAAATTCATAATGAGGTACAATTTTAATAACACAGCGTAATGTTTTGTTTTGATCTAAAGGTATGGAAGTGGGAACACACGGTTTTAGCATTAATTTTTAAGTATCCGTTTAAAAAAGGTAAAAAAGAGCACTAGCAAAATATCCCAACTTACTATAAAATCTATAAAAATATTAATAAAGTTCATGGTTGGATCGAGTGATCCATCCATTGGTGAATTTTGATAATATTTAATTTTAAAATTATAAATGTTTACCTATCTTAATAATATGAATCCTTAATTATATTTTCCTGACTATTTAAGTAGGGCAAGGAATCCGAGTACAGTTTACATTTGATATCGTTATCGCGTAATATTAGCCATTATTTGAGAATTCGCCTACAAAAAGCTTGAACGACGAATAATTATAGATGAAAAAGAAGTTCTATTAATAAACGTATTATATTTCAATATTTACATAAAATAATCATTAAAAGTACATACTTAAAAAAGACGCCTTTGTTTTGTGTTAAATTATTTTTTTATTAATTTAGTTCTTTTTTAACTTTTTAACTTTTTTATTTTTATTTGTCAATAACCCTTCAATTGCATACGCAATATATTTTAAATAAATATAATACATAGCACAAAAGTTTCCACAACATTTCCCTGCATTTAAAAGCCTAACTAACGTATGATGTCCACGGGAACTTTTAAATCCTTAAGGACACTAACTTTACAACTGAAATGCTCTAAAAGCACAATCTGGTCGTTGAAGTTTAATTAAACACAAACTATCTTAATTACTTATGAAGCGGGTAAAAGAGTTTGCCAGGAGATTCGTTATTCTCGTTAGATATCAACTTTGCGCTAAGCGTTGCCGGTCAAATTCAATTTAGAATGTTTAGAAGTTGCAACCGCTAAGATAACAGTGTGGTCACCGAACCCTTACAGTGTTGCCACAAAATACTCGATGGGACGAAGGAAATCCTATGTATAAAGTAATTTGTAAACGAAGACTTCTTCCTAATAGTAGGACTGTCAAATATAAAACTGATCTTTCTAAATATATGTATATATTTATTTTATAAATGCTTTATTGCACGCCATATAAGTAAACATAAGATAACCCAAAATATAATAAGATTTAACAAACGCGCAGGATGCGCAAAGGCGGTCTTATCGCGTATAGCGATCTCTCACATAAAAACATTGGTGATAGAAGCTTAGAACGAAAACAGGTAAGTGTATGAGGGAGGAGATTATAACTATTATATTAGAATATTTATATTAAAGTATAACAATAAACTACACAGAACGACATCCCAATAATGCACACAATATATTTTTAAATATTGAAGGAAAATCAGTGTCATGTGTCAAATTCCAATATTTGGTATTATTACTTTACTATTTTTTTTAAATATTTTATAAGATTGTACAGATGATCAAAAAACATGGATTTGACGTTAGTTGATATTTACCAAATTATAATACGTATGAAAACAAATATGTCAGAAAAGAGTAAATATAGATTTTTCTGACAGTTTTCTGGATATAATCAGAATCAAGGCATCATAATAAAATAAATTACTTAGTTAACAGCGAATTCACAATTTAAAATTAGCAAGTTGACATGATCATAATTACTACATGATGTTTTTTAATTTACTTCTAACGGTTAAGACAAATCATATTATTGATCTTAACGATACAAAGTCGGTGCATACCCAACAACCCAAAGAAAAGATAACCATTTAAGGCTCCTGATATGTATAAATTCTGATCAATGTCAAGGATTAGGTAAGCAAGATATGGTTAAGTGCACGACAGTAATACGCATTTCTCTCTCATAATCCAATGGCACGGTAATCTATTACGGCCGGGTAGTTATTTTTTTTCTCATAGACAACGGTGCTTTAAGAAATATTAGCCATTCCTTACATCGCCAATGCACCACCAACCTTAGGAACCAAGATGTTATGTCCCTAGTGCGTGCAGTTACTTTGTCTCACTCATCCTTTAAACCGGGACACAACAATACTGAGAACTGCTGTTTGGCGGTAAAATATCTGATGAATGGGTGGTATATACCCAGACGAGCTTGCACTACCCCTACCACCAAGTAAAGTGAATTGATTACCGTTATCTTTACACTTCCGAGGCACAAGAATGTAAATACTTAATAACTTCGGATTAATACCAAAATTATCTTGACAAGAATAACTTAATAATCTGCCTCAAATAATCCAAAACTTTATTAATCCGAGCCAATATTTTAAGCCACTGGACATTATCTTAAGGAACAGGTTTGCATTCTTATAAACTAGCTCCTATAGGAAGACTTTAAGTGAGACATTGAGATATTAATAATTTCGAACAATTAATTTCGTAAAATATACATCATAAAGATAACAAAAAAATGTTAAACATTAACTTTTTCCCGTAAACGTCGTTAGCGTCATCTAAATTCTGAAAGGGATTTATAATTAACATATTTCAAGCTTAATATTTTGCAGATTGCAAAATGAATGGTATTTTGCTAACATGCTAATTTTCTTTTCGAGGGCATCCCTAATTGAAACCACGCGTAAACGATATTCAACTTTATGTATGACTACATATAAAGGACTATTGAATAATGGTTATATATACAATACCATAATTTGCGGTAAACTTGAAGATATAATGAATCTTGTTTCGGCGTGAGAATTAACGCTGGGTATATAAAATTATAATGGCAAGGGTCTTTGCAACATATCACTCTAAACGGCTCATTTAACGTTATATTTTGTAAAGATAAATTACTTCGTATATATTAGACGTCCACTTCGAATTAAACACAAATTTAAAGTACGATATTTATTCATCTAATAAATAAATAGAACGAAATAAAACTCGTGTTCTATTACAAAATTCCTCGATACAATAACTTTAACAATGTTGAAATAATTGAAACAATAATAGAAATGTGATTTGATTTACAAATAACATTTAATTTACGTTAGATATAGGATACAAAATTGGAAAACGTTTCTAGTAATATAATATCAATTTATCGTGATCCTTTTAACATTTGGGATTGATACGAAATTGAGTTGATAGCAAAAACTGAACTATTCTTCGCGATGAAAACAAAATAATAAACGACAAGTTAGCAAAGAAATATTCCGTACCATTTCACAGCTCTCCGGAGTCGTATCGTAATAATTGCTGCTTCGTCCAATAACCAAACAAACAATCAAAATATAATTGAATTTAGCCCGCAGCCTGCTCGAGAGTCGTATGATGGAATCTTGGGTGTCTACTGCAGTTTATTTACTTTAGAGTCGATTGAAAAATATTTCTTATAAGTCAAGATTTTTGTCAATTGTATATTACTTGGTGGTAGAGCTTTGTGCAAGCTCGTCTGGGTAGGTACCTCATCAGATATTCTACCGCCAAACAGCAGTACTCGGTATTGTTGTGTTCCGGTTTTAAGAGTGAGTGAGCCAGTATAACGATAGGCTCTAGGAACATAACATCTTAGTTCCCGAGGTTGTCGGGTTGCCCATTAGCTCGTCCGTCTACCGATATCATTAAAAAAAATACATTCAATGCAAAGTTCTGTTGTTGTCTGGGTTTGTCTCGTAAAAACTTGAAAACAGCTGATGATTAATATTTAGATCATATCTGTTTCTACAATTATTTTTTTATGAGAGGCATAATATCCAATATGCAATCCCGGCCACTTACGACATACTTATCAATTGATTATTATATATTAAACAACAATAACAGTATTGCTTGATCAAATAGGCGTTATGGTGATTTAACCTGTATTCCGGTTTAAAGCGTGTGTGAACCAATCAGATTTTAATCTAGCACATACAGATTTCCTTACGATGAGTTCCTGTACCGCACGAAATTAATTATAAACAGATATTGAGCTCATGAAAACTCATTGGCATATATACATGGATTTCCCGCGATTTTCCATTTAGGATTCAACTATTCGATGAAATCCATCCCGTATCTATCTATTAAAAACAATTTAATATATAAGATAACTGCAAAAACAAGATGCCTCTGCAAGACTTACATTGATATATATATGACGTCGACTGCGATAGATCAGCGGCACGCCCGTCATCGGTAGGGGCTTCTGGTACAGGGTTCATGGCGTAGGTCTCAGGCAATTAACCACGACGATACAATATGACAATTCTTGTACTTTATGTAGGTAATCAGCAATCACAAATTATAAAGTAGGTATATTATAACTATCCGAGTTGCGTGAACCAACGGTCCCGTTTGGAAGGCCCGAACTGTATCGCTCTCTATAATAAAGTTTAACTTCCGACTCATCGCTCTCCAAAGGATTCAAAATGTGACAGTTGTCCCTTCAAATGATTCCGATCACGTGACTCATTATGTCACGGCGTTCACACCCCACAGATACAACAAAATCATCTAAGTTAATAATTATTCATAATTGACGACATACATATTAACATATATATAGTTTATTGATACTGGTTGGAAAAGAGTGTCAATGGAAGTTGAACGGCGCTCTAGTGAAGCGTCGCGTCGAGGGTAGCGCGGCAGCCATCTTGAATAGACAGTTACATTCAAGATTTCCCGCGCACCACGTATGTGACGAATCGCTAATTTCCAACATTATCTTTATTCTTTTGTAATAGATTCAGTGATTTATGTGTGTTTTTGTAAATGATTTATTAACGAATCGATATTGATGACTATTGTGAATATATCTGAGTAATTGATTTGTTTAATTAAAAACTAACTAAATTTGTGGATCGTTCATATAAAATCGTTTGAATATACGCCCACTTATCTCGAATAATCCTGATATTGCCAGTAAAATGTCTATATATATATATACAAATATTGACATCAGTGATATTGATTAGTAATGTCATAGCTTATTACTTTCACAAACGAGCACTAGATGAATTAGAAACAAAAATCTTCTGTTAATATTCAAATTTCACTACTAGGTATAATAAAAACTGATACTTTTATAGTTATAATATCATAATAATGATATCGACATGCTAAAACAAAGTCTGCCTTGCTCAAACTTTTGTAATATAAGGATTAGTAGACGTAGAGCTTACATTTGTATGAACTACCGTTTTAATGACCTCGCCAGAGCTTTTGTCTGCAAACAGACTTGCTCAAACAAGGCGGAAGGAATAGTTGACAACGTAGCCCATAATACAAATATCATATGCACATAATTAAAAAATCTAACATTCTCAAGTTGTGTATTCAGGAAAAAAATTGGAAAACAATTTGATTTATTTATAGATTTTCGAAACACCATCGGTATTCACAAATGATTGGGTAAAACTAGGAAACAAATTCTTTTACAGTTTGATACACTACAGACGTTTACATTATAAAGTATAAATAATATTATTTTTTTACTAAAGTTACAGTATTTTGTGGTTACGCTTGATTGACGAGAGAAATTTTTGGCCCATTATGGCCTTTTTAAGTTTCTATCACATCAATTTTGTTAAGTACAGTATATTTACAACGGTATGCAAAATATCTTAATTCCGTGTACTAACAGAAGTATATTAATAAAAATTGTTGCTGAAATGAGGCGATTTTTTTTTTCAATCGTAACGCATTATGTGTTATTTTGCATCGTGAGTCGTGCAATATGAAATGAAGTAATTTCATTACAGGTCCATCAATCTAGAAAGAACATCGATGCTGTCGCTCACCTGTCTGTATTTTTTTTATTCTATTTTAAATGTGTCAACACCAATGACATTACAAGAGCAATCAAATAAAGATGTAAGTCTTATTTAATTGTTTTTTCAGATGGATGCCAAAATTGTAATTACTTAATAGACACATTTGTAAAAATATTCATTTATAGTTTCAGTATCAACATACTATGTTACATTATAAGAGTTTGTTGTATGTGTTTGTACGCTTTTGATTGCAAAATTATGTCGGACAAAAATACGACGAAAAGCGTAATAAATTTATATCTCATAATTAAGTCCTAAATAGTTCTCACTGTGTTTGTCATTTTATGTAATTAAAATAACAAACTTCCCTAAAATTCATTTATAACGATAACAGAGTCATTTTCAGTTTTAATGACTCCGTTGTAATTGTCTTTACGCCGCGTGGTATTATAATCAGGAGCATGTAATGAGAGGCTACGAAAGCATGACTAATTGTACTAAAGAGCTACGGATATTTAAGCCTTAATCTCTCAACAATATAAATGATTACCGGCGTCGTGATTCACTGCTTAGTCGTAGCATCAACTTACCTTGGGGTATGGTAAGTATATACGTTTTTACTCATTTATAAAAGGTAAGTAGAGTGGTAAATGAGCCACCTGATGGTAAGTTATCGCAACTGTCTATAGACATTAGCACAGTGAGATCAAAATCAAAATATTATTTATTTAAGTAAGCATAAAAAAGCATCATTGAATAGTCATGTTACACTGTTAAATTAAATTTAAAGCTACTACCGGTTCCAAAAATAGATTCTACCGATATATTAACCATTCCTTACATCTGTGCGCCACCAATCTTCGGAACTAAGAAGTCGTGATTGTGCCTAATACACGGCATAGCTTAAACTGAAAAAACCATACTAAGTATTAACTCCATTTAATAGCTAGTGCTATTAAGTGGTAGAATGAATGGTGAGTATCTGGGCAGATTTGCAGAATGTCCTACCACCAGCCACTCATAATACTTTTGGTGTAATTATCGGTAAAGTTTTAACAATAATGCTATTTATATGAATTATTTTTTCGCAAATGAGCTGTTTATAGCGTATTTATGCAACCGAGGAAGCCACCCCAAAGCACGACGTGATTACCGTCACGACATTCTCGTTTGAGGGTCAAACAAACTGTTCACGTTTTTTTGTTGTTTGTTTGGGCAAAGGGGGCCTCCTGGAAGTAGGCGGTCACTCCTGCCCATGGACATTAACGCGCGAATGCGCCACCAACCTTGGGAGCTAAGATATTACGTTTTTTGTGCCTGTAATTACACTGGCTCATTCACCTTTCAAACCGGAATACAACAATACCAAATATTACTGTATTGCGGTATAATATATGATGAGTAGGTTGTACCTACTATATATTAATACCATATATTAATACCTATTCATATATTATACCGCGCCAAACGGGCTGGCACTAACAACATACTACCAAGAAACACACTAGTCAGTGCAGACATGGAGGATACTGCGAACGTCAATCCGGTGAGGAAATTTAAAATTTAGTCTCTAGATAAGTCCGAAATCGAGCACTATCGAAATCGATTAAGCGCGTATGAACAGGCAAACGATCTCAAGCATATTCATCCTTTGAACTTTGCCATAATATCGATACTCTCCTATCTAACGGCGAGCGCGTGCACGAACGGCTGAACAGTCAATAACACGCATGTGCTCGTGATCGTGTCCGTTAAATATAAAGTAGAATGGAAGTGTGTGAATTAACATAAGTAAAATATTTGCTATTACTTTCAATTATGTGTTTACTTATGAACTGATTTTCGTCATCATCATTCTTCTGCCCTTATCCCAATTTTATTTGTTGTCGGCGCAACATGTCTTCTTCTTCCATATTTCTCTGTCGGACGTAATCTCATAAGTAATATTATTTCTAACCATATCGTCTTTCACACAATCCATCCATCGTTTCTTTGGTCGTCCCCTACCTCTCAAAACCTTTCCCACAACATGGTCCTCATTCCGCCGCATAACATGCCCATACCATGACATGACTTATACTTATTATTATTTTTATTTACATGAACTGATGTTATTATTTAAAATAAAGTATATAGTTCGTTCGCTCAATAATTACCGTTGAAAAATATTTCACATCATTTGAAAATATAGTTGTTAGTTAGTGGTTATAGTACAAGTAACCCGAAATAGTTTTCTCATAATGAGAAATTATCGGAGCCTGACAAACCCATCCCATTCGTTACACGAGTAAGTTTGATGAGCTCTTCGTTTATAAGACGAAAAGCATTGAATATTCAATTTTCGTATTAATTATTGAACTTTTAATTTAGTCTCTAGACTTATAAATATTTATTTTACTTATATTTTATAACAATTAGGAAACAAACTCTGAACGATAACATTTTTATTAATTGCGAAATAAAAATGTATAATTATTTAATTTAATTGCAAATAATATTAAGGGTATTTTGCTTTAAGCTACTAACCATAGAGACTCTTATGGTTTTGATTGAGTTTTTCCTTGGAGAAATCAATCAATATATTTAATTAAAAGTCTGTAGGTACCAAGCCAGTCTAGTACTTCTACATAATGTTAGCATGGTTGCAACTGACTACCTCCTTGGCCTATTGGCTAGATATATGGCTGCAGATTCCGAGGTCCAGGGTTCAAAAAGTCGGGCCGATAAAAAGCTATTGGGATTTTCCATCGAAAAATTCTTAGTAACAGACCGGAGTCTAGAAATTGGAAATTGTGCACACTCCCGTGTGCCATCCCATAGGATTATTAGAGTGAGGGAAATATTACCTACGATTGCACATACCGTTGTTGTACTATAATATGTCCTGCTCAGTTGGCTAATCTCCCTTGATTAACCACCGTGGCTAAAATTGAACACGACGACATGATTGTTGCATTTTTAAATAAGGATAATAAAAAAAATATTTTGAACACTTGAAAGTGAATTCGAATAGTTATAGCTTTTGCACTAGCAAAATTAATTGCATGTATTAAATTATTTCCGCCAGCTTTATATTTATTTTTCTTTCGTCGTAAAAAAATATATGTTAAACTATTCACAGGATGATATTGAAATTTTAAACATTGTTATTAAAGGTATTATGAGATTACTTTATTAAACATTATTATGTGTTGTGTCTTTACATATTATACTTCAAAAAATAATTTCTTTCCTATATTAAAATATATTCTGCTAAGTATTATTAAATATACTTATTATTCTTAGGGATTTACTTTGTGCATTGCTTTGTGAGATAACTTAATCGACAATCGAACTGATTTTGTAGGCAACACTATCAATCTAAGGTCTTATTGTCGCGCAATGTCTTGCGCTCAGCAATCTTATCTATGTAGGACAATAAAATTTATTTAACGCGCGTAGCGTTAAATAAATTTTAAACGAACGAATTTTTAACGAATAATTGGTAATAAAATCACGAGAAGATGGTTAGGAGTTTATTCCACGCTTCTCTATTGCAGGTGGATACACATGTAGCAGAATTTTGCCGACACATGTAATAAAATATTTTAATTTAATAAAGAATATACTCAAATTATAAACACAAATAAGCACATGAAGTTGTGTTTGTCCGGGTTTGCTGCAACTGCAATTTCGGTGAATGATTCAATACTGTTTTCTTAAACTATTTTTTACGAATCTGTGAATGTTCTAAAAAAATTTTAAGAACAAAATAAAACATATTTTCACACGCTCATTTTTTTAATTTAAAACCAAGTTGTATAGTGGCCATTTATTTTTAAATTGAAAGCCGCGACGTTGAAGATTTTTAATTTAAACATAAAATAACTCTTTGAAAGCCTAACTAGACTTCATTTAACACTTTAGTGAAGTATGAGGCACTGAAACTTTTAGACTAACCTTTTGAAGCTTTTAAAGCAAAAAAAAGGCTTAACTCGAGAGTGAAATGATTTAAAGTAACGTTACAGAAGAGTACTCTTAAATAATTCTAAGACAGATTTTAATGTATAGTTTGTTATTCAATGTTTCAACTCCTTTTGAAGATTTATTCTCGCGACAAGCTTTTATATAATATAAAAAATGTACAAATTATAGGCTCAAAGTTAATTTTCGCTTTTATGGATTATTTAATTAAAACCTCGCTTTTAAAAATGGTTTAATACAGTAGAATAGTAGAGAATTTCCACTTTGAATTTGAGTGAGATAAAAATGTAAATCACTCAATGTATTCACTTCTATAGTTTCACTTAATAGTACTATAAAGCGTTACGTGGATCTTAAATATCATACTTATGTTGTTTAATAAACTCTTAATGATGGATAAAGATCTTGTCTTCTTGTAAAGATCAAATTTAGAACTTATTATCGCCATACTGCTTTATAAATGGATTTCGTGTAAATAATTAACAAATTAAGCACATCTTAACAAAGTTTCTTGCTTGAAATTAATTCCACTACCTTTGGTTTAGATTCACATATTCTACTCAGTGAATCATTATGGACCTTTATATTTACGCTACCCTACAATGTTTACAACCCGTTAGTATCGTTAAAACTTATCACATTGACGAAGCAATAAGGCAACATTGAGCGTCCCTTCCATAAGCCCCGTTCATTCCATTCCGTTCAAAATAATGATTTTTTCCTATAGAAAGTATAATAATGGTCCCTTTCTTATGACTGGACTGACGGCCTTAATTGTACAAGTTATTCAACGCCCATTTTGTTTAAATAAGCAAATAAATTGCCAAAACGTGAGAATATTCATGAATGGTATTTTTTCATCTGTTTTTTTTTTGTATTTAATTCTAATTGGATTCTTTTATACTTTAAAATAAAAAAAAAGTAAGTGTCACTAAAATACGAACAAATTTGTCATAAAAACAAACATCAGGGACAAAATTATTTTATGTACAATGTATATTTTTTACTTCACTTCAACTCAATTCGCCCATAGACATATCAACTATGAGTAAATAGACACTCCTTAAGCGGTCAATGACATGAGTGCGTTCTATGAGTCTGTAATTATACAAACTGACTATTTTTCAATCACTTAATTCAAAGATGAAACTGTCTGCTAGGTGAACTTCGTGGGTTAGGGTTAGTTTAGAAGTCCCATGATTAAGACAGATGGGAACAACTTTAGTGACTCATTTATCATAACTCTAAAACGATCGGTTACTGAAATACAATAACGATTTGTCAAATACGGAAACCGGTTCAAACCGGAATTCAGTATTAGGAAATATTGATAATTTACGTAGAACAACTAATGAGTTTGTTGTACCTACTAAAATAGGCTTCCAAGCATCACCAAATACCTATCATTTGTTAAATGTGCCACCTAGTTAAATAACTCAATAAAGGTATGAACAATATTAAGGAAAATCAAAATCTTTGATAATATTTTGTTACAATTTTTAAGAAACAGCTTACAGGCGGTAGAGTATTCTACGAGGTATATTTCGAAAAATCTTATCGATTGTTTTGAAATCACGTGGATGTGAAAAATAAGACAGACTTTAACAATTAGTTACTAGTAACTAGAAAACGATCGCCGATATCAATTCTTCAAATATTCTGCCCAAAAAACTATTAATATGTAGAGATTCGAAATGATTTTTATTTAACACTTTAAGTCTACTTCATACATAAGAATTTCCTTTCACTTTAGCACTAGTTAAATACGATTTTTCAATTGTACAATCTTAGCACGAAGGCAAAACTCTCGAAGGTCCTTCAGACACATTTGTTAGCTTAAATCCTTCAAGAAAACGAGAATATAAAAACACTTAGTTTGAAATTGTTAGACTCGCTTAAACTAAAATGTTCTAAAACGCTTAGTATGTTTTGTAAAGAACATCAAGTGAACTGTTTTACAGTGATGAATTCATTTTTAGAATTAGTTTCAGTTAAAAGTACCATATAATATAAAACAACAGCTGATTAAGAAAATACTGAGAAATATTTATTTTCAGGGATAATGTAAAAATAGCTTTTTATTTTATTTTATAAGATACATATTTTAAACAATGTGTCTATGATCTACATCGTACATTTTTTGAATAACACAATTGATAATGACTGGCTTCTACGTGCGACTTCGTCCCTATTTTATTGAATAAAAATTAGTCTCACTCCGACCCATATCTCATCACGTGCACGTTGATCCGTTTTTCATGATAAAGGGACACCAAACAAACTTTTGTATGTATATTTGAATAAACATGTATATTAACAATAGGTACTACAACAAAACTAATTCTGTTATAAAGCTCGTGATATTATGAACTAATTTTTAATTGCATTCTTACTGAATATCTTTGTGTTAACTTAAAATCAACACGTGACAGTGTTGATGAAACGTCTTCCTAAAATAAACTCCATTACAAAAGATCTAAATATAATGTACTGTTGAGTACAAAAATATTTGTTCACGAGCAAAAACATTTAGGGTACTACATTTTAACAGCATATTATATCCTATTACGCAACCCCACATATTTGGTTATGAATGGGATATGAAAAAAAAAGAAAAACAATTGCATTTTGATCTCTGTATTTTATGGCACAAAAACCAAAACGATTTTGTATGTCTGCACGTTGTAAAAGACGACATAAATATACAAATACGCCTTTTAAAACCATTCTTGTGTAATCGTCGGTCCCTGCGGGCGTTGAAAACAGACTAAGCTACAAAAAAAACATTTATACGATACTACACATAGTCTATCTAAAAAGGTTTGCCCTGAAGTTTTAAGTTTGGTTAAAAATATCGTTTTGATTTGAGCTTTCAACTTTACTTTGTTAATCTAAGAGAAATATAATGTATGAAGGGATATCATATATCACGAAAATTGTAAGTGTTAAATTTTATTTATAGTTTGGTAGTTTAAATTTTGTTATTGAATATTGAGCTGAACTCTTCCTCCTTTGAGGAGAACCTGCTTCCAAAATTAGGAAAGGCCCTTCATAAGTCTACGCGTGCTGGCTCACGATGTCACCGCCTAACTGTGACATCAATTCCATCGCGCACGAAGAAATTTGGCAAATCTTTTCTTTTTCGCGCAGCCAAAAAATTCTCTACCAGTACACGTGTTGCCCTCCTCTTACGACCTGGGTTCCTTAAAAACGAGGCGTGAAGGAGCATCTTGCTGGCCGGCATAACAACTAGAAACTTATTTCAAAACAATCGAAATAAAATAACCATAAAAGACGCCTGTGGAAATTCATATTACGAACAAAACTTAAATTAGCTCTTTGAATGTCTCGCAAATAGGTTTAATACATACCCAACCGTAATGCATATGGGAGGTTAAAATTATCGCAAATAATCACCTCCTAAAGGGAATACATCGAATTACCCATAACCCTGTATATAATATGTAGCGGACTTATTTAAATTTAACATTTATCGGTAATTAATAATTAATTGATAGTTAATTCATATTAAATGTTGAAGTAGCATTGTTAATTATTATTTCAGAAATATTGACTGCAATTTTTATATTTGGAAATACATGTACGTAAATGTTTGTTTTGTTGCAGCTACCGGCTACCTATACCAACGCTTCATATAAAAATAAATGTCTTTGTAAAACTTACGATTAGTTGTTATTGCTACCAATATTAATTCGTTTATACTTATTATGTATTAATGTAATTATATATGACGACACCGACATAGTATACGAAGACACGACGCCGTACATGTAGTACGATTTTTAGTTTCAGGTATCCAAGGACTACGCAGTTTACTGTCGACTTAGTCTAGTCTAGCGACTGTATCTACATGTGGGAATTTTCCCTAGGAATTGGATTGAAGACGTCATAATAACATGCGAAAGCGATCCTGAGACACCCGCCGAAAAGAAAGAGAGGATGCCGCTGGTTTTTAGTGAGTATTCCGGTGTACAGCCATGTGATTAAATATGTTCGGTCTCATGCATGTAATAACGCTGGATCATCCACCCAGCGGGAAATCAGCGATGTTATATTTGGCAGTAAAATAATTATTATTAATGACTCAATAGTATTGTGTATACCATTGAGCGGATCTGTATATAGCTTTCAAACATATATTTTTGTTAAGATATATATTTAACATTTAAAAGCCGTTATAAATAATGTTGTGACGTCACTATAAAAAGGTTATAAAAACGATGATATTATTAAAAACCGACTGTTTCCCTTAAAATTAAAATATCATCCTGTAAATGTGTCAATACTGATTGATCAAGATTTGGAGCTAATTCAACCACACTACAGCAATGCGGATTGGGAGATACACATGTGGTAGAACAACATTTTGGTACATAACAACAAGTACCATAATAACAAGTTGGATACATACAGGTTTTCTCACGATGTTTTCCTTCACCGCCCAGCAAGAGATGAATTATAAACGCGTGCACGCGTTGTAACCATTGGGCCATATCGGCTCAACTGATTCCCATGTTATATTCAAATTAGAACAGACCTTTACGAAGAATCTGCAAGTTACCATCTTATACTTCCATTACCCTCTCGCCATTTTAGTCATTGTATAATATTTAAATAAATATATATTCACAGATTCTTGTGTTCGTTTCAATTTGAGTTCCCTTTTTGTTTTTAATATATAAAACCGTTACGACTCCGACTATATTATCATTAATAACTCAATGAATGATATTATATATAATTACACAATGCAATGCTATTTAATAATTGTCTAAATAATTTATACATATTTGATTAAATACAGCCGCGAATTGCGTCAACAATACTTACACTAAGGAAGACGGATTAGCTTTAATTTAATGAAGATCTAACGAGCTGCAGTTACGTAACTTGGTGGCTGGTGGTAAAACTTTGTACGAATCAGCTTCAAGGGGGCAACTATCGACTCAATTATTTCACTACCAAATATTTTCGTTCGGTGGGTGAAAGAGGCAGCGTTATTAAATGTATCAGACATTACATCTTTAATCCCAAGTTGAAGGCTCATTGGTGTTTTTAAGAGTAATATATTTATAAAGCACTCCTAACAATATCCGTACAATGACTAGTTAGTATTTTTTTTATGGTAAAGGTTGGCGAAGAGCATATGGGCCACCTTATGGTAAGCGATCAACACCGACCATAGACGCTTTAAAATATATTAACCATTCCTTACATTGCCAATGCTTAAACCTTGGGATCAAAGATGATATGTCCCTTGTGCCTGTAGTTACACTGGCTCACTCACTCTTCAAACCGGAACACAACAATATAGAGTAATGCTGTTTGGCGGTAGAATATCTGATGAGTGGGTGGTGCCTACCCAGACGGGAATATCTACATCTTAAAAAACTAGATGTCCATCTCTATTACTAAATTTAATAAGTAAAGCAGCTGAATTAAAACGAGAGTTCCAAAATTACAAATATTGTTTTACCTAGATTTTGTGCCCGGCCGTCTGAGTAGATACCACATACACGTGACATATTCTATCGCCAAAGAATATTACTTAGTATTGTTGGGTTATAGCTAAAAGGATGAGAGAGCCAATGTAACCACCAACACAAGGTATACAGCGGCTCCCAAGGCTGGTAGAGCATTGGCGGTTTCGAAATAATAGTTAATATTTCTTACAGTGCCAAATAGTTGATGATGATGACGGTTTTACATTAGGTGGCCCATTTTTCCGTCCGCCTACCTATATTATCAAAAATAAATTTGAACATGAGGATCTTATCCAAATTGGCATTATCTTTTTGCTTGAAAATCTCGTAAGGTGATTGACCGAACTTCGTTTGTGACAACGTACTGAATAATTATATTAAATATACTATTAATGTGATATGAATATTTTATAAATACTTAGACATATTTAAATATATGCGAGATATTGAGACTGCAGGTCGTTATTATACGTAAGAAACGTTATCGTATTTCCATGTTAAGAAAAATATTATTAGTGACTTCGTCTTAAGAGTTCGTAGACAAGTAACACACTCTCGCGCTCCAAAAACACACAAACAATAAAACCATAGCCTAATCTCTCACCGTGCTTGACCGATCACCATTAAACAATGAGTAAGGGACTAGCGAGCGCAAACACTCATAAGCCTTTACATATTTACCGAACGGAAACATATTAAAACAAATATTGCAAGTTTAATATGTATTTATTTAATTTTCGAGGACATACAATTTAAACCAAATTAAGTACCGAAATTTTAATATTAAACACAAACCACAATACTAAACATAAATATTAACCAAAATTGTATATTGTTGATCATATTGTTGATTTTATTTTATGTTTTGTTCAATTATCTATAGTTTATTTTTTTTTTAATTTTTAGTAAAGATATAATTAGGTTAGTATAGTCTTATCTTAAGGTCAATGTTGTTTACACCTGTAATGATTTATTCACCTAGATTTAATACCCTGTATCTACTGCTAAGTGAATGTGTTAGTGATAAGTCGATGGTGTAACTACTTCCAATAAATAAATAAATAAATAAATAAATAAATAAATAAATAAATAAATAAATAAATAAATAAATAAATAAATAAAATAAAATCATTGATACGATGATTGTATAAATACAAATATGTATACATTTTTTTGATATTTTTTAGATTTGCGTATCCTTCAATCATCGTATCAAATTATTATAACAATAATAATATACTAAGTATTGATAGTTTTATGTGTTGTGAAAAACTTCGATTTATCTTGGAAACATTATGACACCGTTTCTTTTTAGTAATATAAGTTTTATTGCTCTTATTTAATAATAGATTCTAAAAGAAATGATTACCTAATAAATACATGATATATATCTTACTGTAAAAGCTCGAACTAAGGTAAATCTTAAGATTTTCCAGTAAAACCTAAGATTTACCGACATGAGTTGGTAAATGTAAGTATTTATTATAAAGGGACAACTTTTCCGGACTTTTACCATTCCAACCTAACCTAACCTAACATGTAAATCCTAAGATTTACCAAATGAATGATGGTAAAAGTTCGAATCCCAAAGTTTTATGGACATTTACCATTCATAATGTAATTTATATGTTACTGTAAAAACAGTAACATATAAATTACACATATTTGATTTAAGTGGAATATTTACTAATGAAGTGTATAACAGTGCCATGTATATAAAACAGTCATTAATATTATTTTATTTCAAAGCCAACCGACACGCATTCACTTTTTTAGAAAGAGTGTTGCCGTGTAAATAACAGGAAAAAAACAAGCCTTACCACGAATAATGTTAAATAAAATAAAATACTTTAAAGAAAAAAAATAGTTGACTCTATACTGACTTTTATAATTTTGTTTTACAAGCATTACTTACGCCATGTTCATATACTGAACAAATAGGATTATCTTTAACTTGTATATGAATTCTAACAATTGGCTCATTCGTCAGGATTAAGTATCTCAATTCCAATTTAAAACTTCACGTGAGTCAAGAAATTGTATTGTGCTAATGTATAATCCAACTTTAACAACGATACGCTTCCCGAACGACATTTCTTAACAAGTTCCAAAGTCGTCAGAAAAGTATTCGATAAGAAACGTCGAAGAAGATAGAAGACATTAGGAAATTTTTCAATTTAAAAGTTTTACTTAAACTAACAAAACCCAATCATTATACCGAATCGAAACGCATTCATATTTTAAAGGAAATACATATTACATAACTCTGTATCCGTGGAATGCTGCTCTCTTATAACTCAATTTCAGATAAAATAATATTCTGATTGACATTTTCTATTTTTCTCTTATGATAGTGTTGTCCTACTGATTCGGCGACGGCGACCAATCTCAAGAGAGAGCAACCAACTACGCAGGACGCAGAATTATTGGCTTAGTTTAATTATAGATACCATATTAAATTAATCGTAAAAAGTAATTAAGATTAAAATAAAAAGGAAAATTGTATAAAAATAAATGATGACATTGGGTGTAACTTCTGCCGAAATAGCACGGATTTTAATTCACGCACCTATATACCGTAGGACTTTAAAACTAATTACTTAAATATTAATAAGCCTTCAGAAACATGATGTAATCAGTCACACGGAGCAGTACGACACAAAACACTCGCAATTTCATTTAAATAATCGCTTTCAATAAAAAAAAATACCAAATTTGTAAGTGACTTACATTACAGATTATATTATTTAAATAATAAAATCCTATCCAGTTAATAAATTTATTAATGCGTTCAAAAGTTTATTCTTGCGAAATATTTAAAGGATTTTAATCAATTTATGTTATTAATCAATGAATACGAGAAGAACGTATTAATTTATTCATTTATAATCTGAGATTATTCGTAAGACAATTGTTATTTACATAATTATATAAGACGAAGATAGTAGATAAGACAAGACTTATATAATTACATAAAGCCTACTTTTGGCACAATATAACCCACGTACAGAATTACGTACAGCCTTTACACATCGTATAACATAAGTAGATCTTAAATCGAAGGAAGCTGCAAATATCCCTTCAATAGAAAGTGCCAACAGGCGTAAACTCAACGAAATATGCCGATGGTATTAAAATTTAATATAAACTGTAAACCGTCGTAAGGTATTTGAAACATCGCAATAATGTACATAGACTCCGTATATTAACATTTAAGGCGCGACGAAAAGAAAAATATATATTTGTGATAGATATTAAACTATTTTGTGATAAATACTAGCCATTACAGTTTGCTAGAAAATAATACGAATGAACTTTGTTTTCGAGTTCCAAAATCCGATAACAGTTGTTACATTTATTCGGCCAGTATTATTCTGGTTCTTTTTGTTTACGTAAAGTTTTCATTCATAGAATACGCGCAGATAACATTTTCATCCAATAGGTTTGCCTGTTCGATCGACCGATTTTGGCATGATTCTATATTTAAAGTTGCATATCGAATACAATGATATTGTGCATTATATCTGTGTACTTATTTCTGAAAATATGGTAAATATTACTCTAGCATTGTATTTATTTTCGATGATACCTGTGTTACCTATTTATTTCAATGACAAACTTTTCACATTATACTCGATAATGTTCTGACATATTTTCAATTAATCTGTCATTTGTTTTATTGAACTACCTTATTATTGTCATTAAAATTTCATATTATATAACACACGTATATTAAATACAAAAGAAACTTTGTATTGTAATGTTATTATTTTCCGGATTATTCTTCCACTTTTGTTACATCTTGGCAGTTGACGTATCGTTAATTCCTAAACTGATGATCTGAATTATATATTTCGTCGTTAATTAGTCACCTATTGCACCATCGGCTGCCATAACCATTCAAATTGATCTGTAGAACTAATTTTATTTACTCTTTCAGACAGTAAAGTCCTATAACGATTGTTTTATATATCCTGTATTGAAGAAAATGTTTTTCTTTTGATAAAAACTATCAAACATACATGACAATAAAAAAAAACAAGACATCAATAAAAAAAAATCGTAAACTTGTCAAACACTTATTATGTTAGATAAACTGTGAACTAACAAATTGTTTAACAAAAATATAAAATTATAAAAACCATTGTTTTGTTTGCCGGGCTTTTAATAATTATTAAAATTAATTATAAATTAATTTAATTGATCGATGGTATTTCGAAAGCAGTTGATTATTATTTTGAATTTAGACAACCATTTCTGAACAATGTTTTTTACATTTTCGAGGCGTCACTTATGTCGCACCAAACAGAATGACGCCTGCAGTCTGGTCGATGTGATGAGACTGTCAAGACAGAATTCTAATTCCATTATTATTCTCACACTTTTTCGTAAAACCTTCTTTAAGCTGATGACTTGCAACTTTACAAAGATAGCGATATCGACACTCTTCCACAAACGATCAATTTTCGAAATAGCTTCTCGCGGATCTGTCATCATACTGACATTTTTATGTTATAGTCAATTATAGTTACTTAAAAATCCTTAAAATTATTATAAAGGTAAAAGTTTGTATGTAAAGATTTGTGTTACTCTTCCAAAAAAATACGGAATTGATTTTAATGAAACTTAGCAATAATATAGCTTATACATCAGAGCAACAGATAGGCTATAATTTATAAATATATTAAAACATCCCCTAAAACGCGAGCAGCGCCGTGGGCGAAAATTAGTCTTAAATAGTTAAAAGTATATTTGGGTTTAGTATGTTGTCAATAAATATCCGCTTAGTGTTAAAATGTTTAAAGAATTTGTCATGCAAACGCATATAACTTCTTTTGTTTTTTGAATAAAATAAAAAGAAATAAAGATAATACGTGCAATTCCAACAATAGTCGTTTTGTTTTTGGTACAAATCTGTATATAAAATATTAGCATATAAATTCACTTTGAATACAGTAAAAAGTAAATGCAATAAACTTCGGAATGAATCCCATTGAAAACAAAACAGATTTATTATTATTTTCCTTACGTTTCAATTATTTTCAATCTCCTAATATTTTTACTTAATACAATTTTGTGGGATTTAAACCTTAGACACTCGGTAAAAGCAATCTAGTCTGTAAAGATGGATCTATTGTGAGAGTCAGACGGTAGAAGTCTGGCTTATAGATTTAAACTTTACCGTACAGCGAGAAAAAAAAAACCAATCAGATGTTACTTACGGATTTACTCCAATGAAATTGCGTAATTTTGTATTCTCTATATTATTATGCTAAATACTTTTCAGTAGAATCTTAAGCTTAAAACTTCTTAATCCACTGCTACGCATGGCTACGAACCGCCACGCACGACTAATAACGGTTACACACGAATAGACTTTGTGTAAGTTTTGTAGATAGCACCTAATGAGTTATTCTACTTCCAAACATCAATAATTTATACAGATATATCTAATTATATATAACTACTTAAAGCTGCTGTAAGAAATAGTAACCAATGTCTTTTGCTACTGAAGTAACATTAGCTACATTTAAACTAGAACCACATCAGATTATCTACCGCTAAACAGCAATACCTAGAATCGTTGTGTTCCAGATTGAAGCGTGAGTGAGCCAGTGTAACTACAGGCACAAGGGACATAACATCTTAGTTCCCAAGGTTGGTGGCGCATTGGCAGTGTGAGGATAAGAAATATTAACCATTATATTTCTTATAGCGCCATTGTCTATGGGCGGTGGTGACCACTTAACATCAGGTGGCCTATTTGCTCGTCTGCCTACCTATTTCATAAAAAAAACAAATTGAATAATAAATGATGAGTGAGTGGTACCTACACACGATTACATTCACTTATTACTACTCTAAAGACACGCAATGTAATACTCGCGATATGTCAATGACAAACTAATTACACAAAGGCACTGAAAAACACTGAGTAGCTTGGGTTATGGTTAATTAAACAACGCTGAACTGAGTGGACCGATAGCTAATCGGCTACGGTTATTTTCATAATCCAAGATTAGCATTTTTATTAATTTTGTTACGAAAACATCTTTGAATTCGTCGACCGACCGGCGACCGTTCGACAACCTCCGTGGTCGAGTAGTGTGTACACCAGTTTTCATGGGTACGCCACTCCTATGTCCCGGGTTGATTCCCGGCCGAGTCGATGTAGAAAAATTTCATTAGTTTTCTATGTTGTCTTGGGTCTGGGTGTTTGTGGTACCGTCGTTACTTCTGATTTTCCATAACACAAGTGCTTTAGCTACTTACTTTGGGATGTTAGATTGGGATGTATGTGATGCTGTCCAATATATTTAAATTTATTTATTTTATTAGAGCCGAGATGGCCCAGTGGTTAGAACGCGTGCATCTTAACCGATGATTTCGGGTTCAAACCCAGGCAGGCACCACTGAATTTACATGTGCTTAATTTGTTTATAATTCATCTCGTGCTCGGCGGTGAAGGAAAACATCGTGAGGAAACCTGCATGTGTCTAATTTCAACGAAATTCTGCCACATGTGTATTCCACCAACCCGCATTGGAGCAGCGTGGTGGAATATGCTCCATACCTTCTCCTCAACGGGAGAGGAGGCCTTAGCCCAGCAGTGGGAAATTTACAGGCTGATTATGTTTATTTATTATGTATTTATTTTATTATACTGATGTTTTTTTTAAGTGTGTATTTTATATACATGTTATATTTTAAAATCACAAAATTCGAGAATAAAAATAATATAATAAAGACTGGTTCTGATATTTCCCCTGTATGTACAACTGCGATACTGTATACAGTACGGTTGCTGTATAGATTATCGCTGCTGTAGTATAAGGTATATCTTAAAGGCTTCAAGTTATAAGTACCTGAAATGTCAAACTGTCAAAAGAGATGGTATTTTACTTTCGATAACGAAATTTAATGCTTTATGATAAGTTGTTTTAAATAAGCATAGATTGCTTTTTTTGTAATGCAAGCTTTTAGATGATCTTATATAAAACGATATTGTTTAAAAATGCTCGTTGAATTTTGTTATCAATTAAAATACTGCTACAGTAATAAAAATGGTCGACAAAATACAACAGTGCGTCATATAATTTTCATCCATATAATATATTATGTTCCATTAAAAGTTCAGAATCAACTCAATGAAATATTTTCACAGAAATATAAAATGTATGCTTCATCTGAATATTTTAATGAGATTCACTCTAGTGTTATAGTCATCACAATATTGAACAGATTCAACTATAAATTGCTTTAACAAGACAAATTGTATTTACCTATATAATTCAATAGTTATTTTAAATTCAATATTGACAGGACTTTGCGCAAGCCGGTCTCGTTAGGTACGACTCAATCATTATACGTTCTACCGCCAAGCAAAAATTCTCAGTATTGTTGTGTTCCCGTTTGGTAGGTGAGTAAGCCAGTTTAACTACAGGGACGTAACATATCAGTTCCCAAGATTGGTGGCGCATTGATCATGTAATAAAATTTCATACGGTGCTAATTTATATGGACAATGGCGATCATTTACCATCTGGTGTCACATATGGCAGTCCACATACCGATGTCACAAAAAGGTACATTTTTTTTAACTTTTTCTTTCTTTAATTAATTTATTCTTTAACCTTGTAATTTAATCTTTACTTTATTTCTTGAAAGCAGATGAGCAGCTGGTTAACTGGATGGTAAGAAATATTCAAACATATTGCCACTATAAGTAGTATAAATCACTCCTTACTTCCATTCACCGCCAATTTAAGATATCATGTATTTTTTATTGCACTGATTCCCTTAAAAACAAAATATAATAAAACCAAGGGCTCTTTTGCGGCATCATTAATTTGAGTAGAAGGTATCCATTCAGGTACCGTACTGTACAAAGTACCAAAAACTGGTAGAATACATATACTCTAATATTTTTATCAAGAGAATGATAAACACAACGTAAAAAATTACAAGGAATAAAGATAAAAACAATATTTCATTTCGCATATTATGTGTCCTTATTTTATACATATTCTAATTTATGTTGTAAGAAATAAAATATGTGTTAATTTGTCACATTAAATATTGTGTGTGTATTTTTGTGATTTTATTATTTAATTTTTGAGTTATTTTTACCTTATACTCTCTTTTTTTAGATTTGTACTACTTTTGCATTATGTGTGAAAATAAAATAAATAAATATTATATTTATTACATAAAAAAGGAATTTTACTAGACCAAATACATTTTAATTTCATTCAAACTTCCGGCTACGTCTATACGCGCTCTTCCGACGAGAGGAGGGAAGGTGGTAGATAGCCTATGTGTTAAACTATCCCTGAACATAACTTCATCCAAATCCATTCAGTAATGTTTACGCGAAAGAACGACAAAGTGAGATCCAGCCTTCTTTAGAAACTTTCGCGTCTATAATATTAACGGTAGTATAAGTATGAAAACGGTAAAAAAGTTATTATAAATTCATTCTTGCCCGAAGTTTTTGAATTTACGTAATACATGTGTTAATTCTACCTAAAATAGCTAAACAACTATTAAACGTATTCTGGATACAATTCACATTGCACACGATGGTAGACTCGCGTTAAGCATATCTGTTTAGAGACTCGAGCCTAAATTATGTTTGTTAGCCTGAAATCCTACTTGAATAAGATTTTGAATTCACGCCCATTCCCAATTAGAACTAGTAATTTGTATATCTATAGAATTACTGGTATCAGTTCTACAAACGCAGATTTTAGCTTTGTATTGAAGATATATATAGAATTACTTAAATAATACGTTATAACGATCCTATTATGTTAAATTCTTAGTTGACATTATTTTTTTATTTAATTTTTAATCATATTAAAAGAACGAAACGTCGATGGGAAAATGCAACAACGTCGAATAAAAATCATACCAACAGTGTTCTTGATAAAATTTAATTAGTATTATTATTTTAAAATCAATTTAGGAAAAATTTAATAGTTCCGTTTTTAAAGAACCGTTATAACGAATACAACTACATTAATATTTAATGATTAAGGATAATTTCGCTAAATGAATTTCGTAGATTTGATTCTGATTGCTTCAAATAAAATAAAAGTAAAGTAAAAGCCTTAAAATATCCCACTGCTGGGTCAAGTCCTTCTCTCTCTTTGAGGAGAAGCTTTGTAGCCTATTCTGAAACTGCTCCAATGCGGGTTGGTGGATACACATGGGGCAGAATTTTGTTGCAAGTAGATACATAAAAGTTTCCTGATGATGTTTTCTTTAATCGCCGAGCTTGAGATGAATTATCAACACAGATTAAGCGTACGAAGATCAAAAGAGAGAAACACTGAGTGGTGCTTGCCTAGGTTTGAATCATGGATTAAAATAGATGCATTCTGACCACTGCCCACCTCGCCTTATACATACTATATGCTTCAAATAATGTCAGCACAATTGGTGTACTCGTATAAATAAGAAAAATTGTATTTCACTGAAAGTAAATAAATAAATAAATAAATAAAGTACTTATTTGTAAAAAAAATTCTAATATTAATAAAGCAACGAAAATTTATTATTAATTACTATTAATTAAAACGTCAATTATAAATTTCATTAAGTGGATATGTCTGACGGTCAAACCATCCATCTTTCATATTATTTAGGCCATTAAGGTCCCCTTTATTTGTGCCATCTGTCTCTGTCGATCTTTGACAATTTATGCACATAATATTGCCTTCATATTGTTATAGTATGATTATAATATTAAGTATAATATTTGGGTATTGATATAACCTTACTAATTGAAATTTCTAAATAAAAAGTATTAAAAAACAAATAAAGAATATTCTACTTAATACACAAAGTTTAAAGTATAACAAAACATTATTAAATGTGTTTCTTTTTCAAAATTCAATTAAAAGAAACGACATTAAAATTATAGTATCCAATGGCATCCTTTCCGTAGCCTCTTCTACTATCTATTGTAAAATATTACATAACTCCCAAATTCTATTTATCTCAAACATAACAAAAAGATTTATATTACTAAAACTCTAGCTCAAAGTTACACAAACAGTGAAGTGTAAACTTGAACGTAAGTTTAATAAAATCATATCGAAAAATCTTTTGACATATTTTCGGTCGCGAAAATGTCATAAATTTTAAAGCAAATATACTGATTTTGTTTGTCAGAAATTCTCAGTATTACAGTCGATACGAATACAAAACGGTATCTCTATCGTCATGTTCGCAATTCACAATAACATTTGACGATAATACCTTTAGACGTTAATAATAAAGTTACTCAATTATTCTTGATCTGTGTCAAGTATTACTGTATCGAGTAAAAGTACGATAATTAATAATTGTTTTCATAAGACTCTATTTGATATTTTCTTCAGTGTCTTAACATTATTATAATAATATAGTAGTAATAATAATATTTATAAAACATTGAACATCAAAAAGAAATGATTCGAAGCTATCCGTGGTATTTTTATTTATTAGTTATTCGCGTTAGAGAAATGTATACAAAGAAGGTTTTTATTAATAAAAGAATTAATTTCTCACAAGATTTTTCTAGCTAAATCTAAAAATAATTGGAGACAATTTACATACAATACCATACAAACATTAAGCATATAGTATAGAAGGACCAAAAAAAATATTTTTATATAAAGGACACGAGACACACATTATCTTCATTGATTATCAAAAATTGTATCTATTTCCACACAAAAAGCCTCCCTATTCACACTATTGATAGAACTCATTCAAAAACTTTTATTTCATATGCAAATTATACTCGAATGCTTACGAATATTGTAAATCGATTAAAATCCAATCAATCATATTGAATGGGAACAGAGCATATGGTTGGGATGAATAAATAATACTTTGTAGTTTTATCCGAGTATGACACAATGAATGAATTACATCGTTTTGCGGTACTTAATATGCAATGAGACAAGAAATAGAATTCAATTGTTTTAACATATCATTTAGTCTTTAGGAAAACAAATTCTGATGTCTATTACTAGGCAGCACTAGGCATGAAAATATTAGTTATTAATTGTGATTTTATTTAACGCTTAAATTAAATATGAAATTTATTAAAAATAAGATATTTTTTTCATAAATAATATATATTTCATTTACATATTCAGAACAATACAAAATAAGAATGATTATTAGAAGCTACGTATGCTACGTACGTAGCTACGTATACGTGAAGCTACTACCGGTTAAAAATGAAGAAAAGAAGAACTAGTAAAAAGCTCAGTGATTCCTCCATTTACGTTTATCGTTTATTTTAATATTTAGAAGGTACTATAATTATAATATGTCCGGCATGAACTATCGAGAAATATTAATTCTGTATTGTTATCAACTACTTTTACAAAGTAAACTTTAAGCTTAATTATTATACAAATTGCAATAAAAATATCGAGGCAAATTATCTACTACAATATACGTAATTGATCTTAAAATGCCATGATATTGACGTGATAAAACCTTTCAAAAGAAATCGGATGCAATTTTTCGTTTCTTGATCTGGCATCGACTTGACCTATTTTCACTATTCAATCTCGGCTCAACAAAAGAGTCAAGACTTTATCAGTATTTCAATTATTCTATAAAATCGGTTATGAAAACGATTATTCTGCCATAATTTTAAATTAAACGTAAGGTATTTATTTACGACGTATTTTTTTTCAATCTATAATCATTTATTATAATAAAAATAATACGTTAAAAGATTTTTTTATTTATTTATTTAAAACTTACCTTATTCACTTTAATCTTCGCTTCAATAGAAGTTCAATAAATAAAGTAATCATTTTTAACTACACACTTTCAAAATCCAAATTAATTTTAGTTTCGTTGCCACCTTTTTATATATTTTTAAATGGTAAAATTAAATAAATAATCTTACGTATAATATGTTCAATGTTCTTTAAGAAATCAAACACAGAACGCAAATTAAAAAAATCGTAAAGTTAGCAGACAGTTCCGCAGCCACTTTCGTAGTGTAACTGGTGACGTGTGCACAGCGTAGCGCTCAGTTATCAACTAACGTTACGAGCTCTACGCCGTAGAACAAACGACGACTACGTTGGATACTTGACAAAGTAATATTTATTGCCTTTTAATGTATACTTTTTTTGTTTTAATAATATTATTTCAAACTAATTTCTCTTTTCACTTAATCGTTCTTAAAAGGAAAATGGCTTTTTTTGTATGATTGTTAGTAATATCAAACACTACAATAATCTTTAACTTTCATAAATAAATTCGTTAATTCTAAATGTTATAATAAAGTATATTATGTAAGACGTGTACATGTGTTCTAAAGAATATTGCTAGTTTATGTATTTACAATTCGGAGTGATTTTTTTATTTTTATTTCATTTTATATGTATATACTAAATAATACCTTGTTAGAGCTATTTTAATTAAATGAGAATGAAAAAAAAATCAAATTAAACATATTATAATCTAAAGGACATAAAACCAGGCTTAGAATGGAAGTTGGTTCTGCTTTCGACTTTCAGCTTTTTGCGGCACCGTATAATTTGTAAACAAAACTTTTAAATTAATACTTTCTGACCAGAAGTGTAATAATAAAGTAGCAAACACAGAGAGAATTGTTATATTAAATAGAAGACATTTTATCGCATAATAATTTTTGTAAGAAAACCTAGTGAGAAAAAATATTTGTTGAATTGTATTTATAATAAAATCTAAATTAACCATTAAATAGAGGTTAGTAAAAGGAAAAATGCGGGTTCAAACCCAGGTAAGTAATACTGAATAACTTAATCTTATTTATTGTATATCTTGTGCTAGACGGTGAGGGGAAACATTTTAAGAAAATCTGCGCGCGACGGATGAAAATCATTTATTCCTTTTTTTTACTCTTCAAACCTTTGCATCAAATGAGAGAGGAGACCTTAGCGCATCAATGGGACATTAACTAGCTGATACTAGTTATTATTTCCTAATAATCGCTGCTTAAATACTTGCTTGGATGGACCTTTTTTAATTGAGTTTACCTATTGTGCATGTCTTGCGGGGTTTAGTTTAATAAAAAAATTATTACTGCAATTCAAACTTTCTATTTATTATAGATTTATAAATTTCACTAAATAGTCTTTTTATAAATCATAGAAAATCGCAAAACGAAACAAAATTATTCAGGAATCAAGAAATCACGTTGTATTTCAAATATAAGAAAAAAATAGAATTTTAATTTATTTTAAATATGTGTACGTGTGAGCAAAGTAAAATAATACACATAGATTAAAAACATAAAGTGAAACAACATGAATATCAAGTGAAGCTTTTATTTATCCATTTAATATTCACGACATACAAATTATTATAACGGTTATACAACGATTCATATTTAACACGAGAAGTGTTAAATATGAATCGTTGGTATCTTATAATTCCCGAGACGGTACCAAGGGGTGTCATATAAAACATTCACACATGGTCGTAATTTAGTGTCTAGCGATGAACGTATAATTTTAACGTATTTTCAATGTATTAAATAATAATAATAGAATATTGAGAAGAATCGTTAAACATAAATAGTATTAATTTTCTTAGCTCATAATATAATATTATTATTAATATAATATAATATTATAATCTAAATTTATATAATACTAGCATCCACGCCCAGGTTAACATTTTACATTAACAGCCTGTAAATTTCCCACTGCTGGGCTAAGGCGGCCTCTCCCTTTGAGGACAAGGTTTGGAGCATATTCCACCACGCTGCTCCAATGCGGAATGGTGGAATACAAATGTGGCAGAATTTCGTTGAGATTAGACACATGTAGGTTTCCTCACGATGTTTTCCTTCAACGCCGAGCACGAGATGAATTATAAACACAAATTAAGCACATGAAAATTCAGTGGTGCTTGCCTGTGTTTGAACCCGAAATCATCGGTTACGATGCACGCGTTCTAACCACTGGACCATCTCGGTTCTGTATTTCTTTAATTAAAACCTGTTAAATTCTTTGTGAAACTTTATTATAAAGCAATGGAATTAAGTGCTTTACCTAATGCCGCATAATTTTATCGTATGTATAAGTATACAATAATTTAGGTAAATCACAGAATATAAGATTTTAAATTAACATGGTTATTTTTATTACTAACATTATCTAAAACGGGATATTTACCATGTTTTTTATTTTTATTTGGTGGAGCTCGATATTTCGACATTATCTACGAATGTCTTGTTCACGAGACTGACGTTTGCGGGTAGATGTTGACGGCATTAGAAGTGTCCATATCGGACTACCTCCTTTCTCGTACGTTTGCTGCGTAAACACTGGTTACCACTACCACTGTCACTTTCACCCCTACTATTTGTTTTATTTACACTCGAAACTCGATCCCGTGTTTTACAAACGAAACTCACCGTATCGATTCGCGAATTTTTTATATTATTATTCAAGGGTTTGCATAATTTTATCACTGGATTCCATACTTTTGACAGTTGAAACCCATCTTCCCTATTGAAATTACTATATTTAGTAATTTCAATGGCTTCTCGTACCAGTCGGGGTATGTAATGGCGTTCTGTCGCGAGTATCTGAGCATTATGAAACTCGATCCAATGGTTCGGTCCGGCTTCCAGAAGATGTTCCGCGATGGCTGATTTCTTGGTATCATTGTTTTTTACCGCCTTGATATGTTCGTTGATACGACAAGATACCGTACGTTTCGTCTGTCCAACATAGGATTTACCACAACTACAGTCGATTTTGTAAACTCCGGGTTTTTCCAGGGGAAAGCTATCTTTAGGTGAACGCAACATTTGCCCTATCTTCTTGAAAGGAGTGAAGATAGTCTTCACCGCATATTTGCCCAGGACTCTAGCTATCTTATCTGTCACTCCTTTAACATATGGCATAAATGCTGGTTGTCTTTCAACCCTGTACTGTCGCAGCAACTTATGATCCCGTGTAGCTGTGTTTCCCACTTTATATCCATTCCGCTGTAGGACCTTTTCAACGTGTGCTAGCTCAGATTGTAGGTGGTCTTCATCACAAAGGTCATATGCGCGATTGGTCAAAGATGCTACTACAGCGTTTAAGTGTCGAGGATGGTGGTGTGAGTTAGCATGAAGATATCGGTCGGTATGCGTTGTTTTCCTGTAGACAGTATGGCTCACAGAGCCGTCCATACGTACTCCAATTTCAACATCAAGGAATGCCATTTTTCTGTTCTTCTCCATTTCACAGGTGAATTTAATTTTGCTGTGGATGCTGTTCAAATGATCGAATGATGAATCGATACGGTGAGTTTCGTTTGTAAAACACGGGATCGAGTTTCGAGTGTAAATAAAACAAATAGTAGGGGTGAAAGTGACAGTGGTAGTGGTAACCAGTGTTTACGCAGCAAACGTACGAGAAAGGAGGTAGTCCGATATGGACACTTCTAATGCCGTCAACATCTACCCGCAAACGTCAGTCTCGTGAACAAGACATTCGTAGATAATGTCGAAATATCGAGCTCCACCAAATAAAAATAAAAAACATGGTAAATATCCCGTTTTAGATAATGTTAGTAATCACAGAATAGTTCAATTCATTCTGTAAGAATTTACTTTGTATCTTAGCGACATTTGGTGATACGTAATTTTGATACGTGTATCCTACGAATTTTATAATTATGATAGACAACTTCGCATATCACATTCCGACATTTCACGCTAGCGTTCTGTGGTGAGTTTCGAGTTTTTTACTACGCTCTTTACAGAATACCTCTACTGACATAATTCCAAACAAATGTTATTAAAATACCTTAAGTTTCTATTGAAACTTAAGGTATTTTAATGTTGAAATAGTATCGATATACATTTATTGTTATTCCATATTTACAGATTTTAATTAATCTATTGCTATTTTGTCTATATAGCCGGAACGGGAAAGTTCCAGTTTCATCCGATCTCCGATAAACCCATTTAGCTGTACTGGTACGATAAAAGTTTAGCTTTTATGGTATTAAGCCTTTTTTTAATTTACTAACGTGTTAGCGTGCTGTGCATCCATGTAGGGATTGATAACATTCAGAGTTATTCATATTGTAAGTTTCAAAACCATTATATGAAATAACATCATCATCATCCTCCTGCCCTTATCCCAATTTACTTGGTGGTTGGGCGCGGCATTTCTTCTTCTTCCATACTTCTCTATGTGACGTCATCTCACAAGCAATATTCTTACCAGCCATATCATCTTTCACACAATCCTTCCATCTTTTCATTGGTCGTCCCCTTCCTCTATATCCATCCACGTTCATGCTCAAGACCTTCCTCACAATATGTTCCTCATTCCTCCGCATAACACGCCCATACTATGATAGCCGCCTTCCACATAACTTCTCGGCTATTGGTGCCACTTTCAAACTTCCTCTTATATTGTGTATATAAGAGGAAGTTTGAAAGTTCTTTACGCTATCCATTCGCGTAACACCACACATTCCTCTCAACATTCTCATTTTAATCATTACCCTGTAGATCAGAACATTGTATTTTATAAAGGGATAAGAGATTTGTATATATGTTGAAATAAATAATATAAAACAATTATTAATGTTACAATAACCGTTAAATGAAAAATGTCCATATTGAGTAAATCTTACGTATTATTTTTGCGTTAGCCTTTAGTGTTATTTTATACGTTTGATATTCCAGACAGTCGACGATTTCGCGGCCACTCCATTTCCTGGAATTCCAAATAACTATCGATAAATAACATTTGTGAATGCGTTCATATTAATAATATTCCGAATATTATTCGTATGAAAACATAGGTCATTTTAAAAATAACGCCATTTCTATTTAAATGCGTTTATATTTAAATACACAATTAACACGAAAAAATTATAGAACATTCTTTGTACCTCATATTGTTTTTAACTACTAATTAAACAACACAAACATTAATAGATTATAGAATCTATAAATATTAATTTAAATCTCCGGTGTTCCCTAAGGATAAGTAAAGTTAGTACTTACCTCCTACATAGGAGGTAAGTATCGAACTTACACATCCTATTTAAAAAAAAAAACAATAGATTTTTTGTTTCTTTATGATATTGGATGGCGGACGAGCATATGGGCCACCTGATGGCAAGTGGTCACCACGGCCCAGAGACAATAACGCTGTAAGAAACATTAACCATTCCTTACATCGCCAATGTTCCCAACCACCTTGGGAACTAAGATATTACGTGCCTTGTGCCTGTAGTTGAACGGGATTGCTCACCCTTCAAACCGGAACACAACAATACTGAGTAAGATTATTCCGTTAACTAAAAAATATGAGTATTGGGATGGAGGGTAAAAAGACGACCTAAAGAGAGATGAATGTGAACGATCAGATGACGAATAAAAAATGTTGTGACAGAGAAACGTTTGTTTTGAAAATCTGCAATTATTACGTGGAGCTTAACTTCTTTGCAATGAGTTAAACTCTAGTGTATTTTTCGTAAATATTGAAAGAAAAAAAAATTGTGACTTTTAAATACTTTTGAATTCATGACGTAAATCTTATTAATACTAATAACATTTTCTATTAAATCTTTATTATCCTTTTATTTATTTTAATGTTACTTAAAATTTTATTTCTTAATAATATTAAGGTTTACTTAATATTATTTAGAAATAATATTTTAAAATTATTATAAATATTCGTATATATACATATTTAAACTTTATGCTGTCGAAAATATCATTTCATAGAGAAACTATAGACTAGCTGTCTACAGAATTTCGGTATCAACAGACGTGCTTTATAAATGGATATAATATTGTTTTTGACTATACATATAAATGTGTATCACAGTGAAAATTTACGGTTGCTAGAACATATTCACGAGGTAATAACAAAAGATCAATGTATTTATTGTCCTACCGGGTATCGTATTGTGTTGCAATCTGCCCTACAGTGATTAAAATAAGGAGAAATGTTATTTGAATGAACGATTACGATAATATAAAATAAAGCATTTTATTAACAAAATAGGAAAATAATGTACGGATACCCAAATCCAACCACCAGAGGATAAAAACGATATAATTGACATCGCATTGACGCGATATAATTGGAGGTCTTGAATATTATCATTACTTGGTGGTAGGGCTTTGTGCAAGCCCGTCTGGGTAGGTACCACCCACTCATCAGATATTCTACCGCCAAATAACAGTACTCTGTATTGTTGTGTTCCGGTTAGAAGGGCGAGTGCGTGTATTCACAGGCACATGGGATATAACATCTTAGTTCCCACGGTTGGTGGCGCATAGGTGATGTAAGGAATGGTTTATATTTCTTACAGCGCCTTTGTCTATGGCCGGTGGTGACCACTTACGAAGGAAAGGTGGCCCATATGGTCATCCGCCAACCAATGCCATAAAAAAATATCTATGATATTCATTGTGGGTTTGTGAAAAAATGGCGTTTTAAGCGTTATTGAAGCTGGTATCGGAACTTTGCAAGTTAAATTTAAGTTAAGTGTATTACTATAAGTAAAACTATATTAATCTAGAATAGTGCACAATATAGGTGAACTAGTAACGAATCGCATGCAATACGTAAATCTAAGGTTTGTAAATCTTCATTCCTTCTTCGATTTGAATAGGCTATAGAAATTAAACGAATGTTGAGGAGTCCGAAATGATTTCCTGGTATATATAGGGATTTTTATGATAAACTTGGTAAGGTAAACAGAGGTACTATATTATTTTATCATATATGACGCTGAGGCTCAGGACCGGTCTGAAAACGACAAAAACCGAAAAGGTCGACATCCAGGGCTCTGAGTTTTATAGCAGCATATTTTAAGTTTTTTTGATGACAAAGAATATGACGAGAGTTTTGTGTTTTACTATGATGCGCGCTCACATGAGAATTACATATAGACAAATAGTGTTTTCTGTCACCTTTTAAAGTGTTAATTATGCTAAAAGTTGCATAAAATTATATGGCGAAATTCTCATACTTCGAACTTCGCTGCACCTAAAAAAAATAACCTCTATATATACGGTGCTAATGAATATAATATGAAAAATCTATATATTTTATTTGATTGGCCTAGATGAAAGTCTGCGCCTGACATTACGCTTTCAATTTCCAAGACAAATTATTATTATAGGTCAAAGGCAGTCTGGAACAGTAATGAGCTTCTCATTAGAAATATAAACAGATGTAAACAGAAATTATGTTTATTCAAAATAGATTTTATCATTGTTTTGTTTTCTAAAATAAGTTATTGCTGTCATAAAAAAAATATTATAAAATAATAAATGTTTGTCACAGTACAATAAGTAAATGTAAAAATTACCTTTATAAAGAAGCCTTGAGCCTCACAGCCTTATTTAACATTATATTTAATATATAATATATGTTTATAGGATTGGTAGGCGTAGGCTGCCCATAGACTTTTGGCACCAACTGACATTTGAACAAATTCTTACAAAAAGGGTTTGCACAAAATTCCTAGTTAATAAGTATGACTTTAAAAAATCGACTAATATCGATTGGGGATAACAAAACATACCAAAAAATTTAACAGCTCCTCCGTACTCTATGCTTTTAATTTATTAGTGACAAACAATATAAATAAATATGTTGTTATAAATTTATTAAATCGATATTGTTCGTGAAGTTCGAAAACTGTTTTTTTTTTTTCTTAATATAAATATTTCTTAAAATGTATTCTTTTTACATTAATATTTTTTCTTTTTCTCTTGTCTTCCACCTAAATGGTTATTTTATGCCAAGAGTGGTTGTAACTATAGTCTATGAGGACAAGATTTATCGTACTACTTTTACTTCGCTAAGTTTGTCTGTAAACGATTTTTTTTTAATGATCAAAATCCGTTTTAATAAGAATATGAACATTTTTCGGTACAGCTAAGCGCAAATTCTGTGTTAAAAGTGGAAACGTTAGTTAGGATGAAATTTGCGACTTTCACATTCTTAGATCCCTCGTATGTCATTGAAATATTGACGCTGCACCATTTAAACTGTGTTGTGATATACGATGTATGTAAAAAAAAAAAAAACAAAATCAAAATAATATTTATTCAAAGAGCACTTTTGAACCGTCATGTTACAGAGTTGAATTAAATGTAAAGCAGCCACCGGTTCGGAAAGTAGATTATACTGCCTAGCAGAGCAGCCGAGAGAGAGCCGGCAAGAAGGTCAGTAGTTAAACTTTTCCAGCATTTTAATAACAGATTATGTCAATAAACAATTAAATTTGTACAAATAACGTCGTTCGCAGCCGAATGACTTAAAAAAAACCGAAAGTAAACTTACTTTAAAAGTGAATTGTGTGAAGTGAAAAGTTACTTTAAAAGTGAATTTATTTTAATTCACAAACTTATTTTACAAATATTAATACTAATTTAATTAGACTACTTCATGTGTTGGGGTTGTAACACAGAATGCCCCCAGAGCCAATTATTATAAAATAATATTAATACTTTTCTTAATTCTAAGAGACATAGAAATTATAAAGAAAGATCGGTGTGGTCCGTTGTTGGGCGGCGTGATGTCGCGCAAGGGTTGCTGGTACCGGGCCGTCGTCGGTGGTCTCGGCGAACGCGATGTCCTAATGTACCTCCATAGGGTGGTCGCATACATAACATACATATCCTCCCTAGAAATCAATAATTACTTAGGCCCGGCGTTATATTGTAAGAAGTTGTACATACTGATAACATCAAGACGTGAGCGTATAAATTTTTTAAAATGAAAATAGTTTTAAAATATTTTTATCGCTTTAAATATGAACGTCTTTTACATTTGCATCACGATAACAAAAGAAGTGACCTACTTGTCACTTTGCTGGAGGAACGATTTTTTAGGTCACGCTCAAGTCTTTAGACAAATGTTTTTTATAAAACACATTGATAATTAAAAAATAACGAAAACCAGACTTGTATTACATTACTTCATCGTGCATTAACTCCAGAAGATAAATAGTCAAAATTCTTTATTAAAAAGATTGCAATTTTCTTTCTTTATCAGTATCTACATATTGTTGTTATTTGTATGTATTACGTATTAGCTGTCGGTCGCGATTTTGTACGGATAAAACATATTGTTATGTTAAAAATTCCTAGAAAGGCAACAACACTAACCAAGTCCGATCTTACATGGATGCACTTAAATACACAAAAATGTCATCAAAATCCAGCCGTTTTAGAGTTCAATGACATACAAAAGAATCATATCATAAAATATTATAAATATCAATCATAAAAAACCTATTTCCTTGAAAATAACATTATTATAAATCACACATAGTATATGTCTACTTGGTGGTAGGGCTTTGTGCAAGCCACCTGGATAGGTACCACCCATTCATCAGATATTCAACCGCCAAACAGCAGTACTCAGTATTGTTGTGTTCCGGTTTCAAGGGTGAGTGAGCCAGTGTAACTACAGGCACAAGGGACGTAACATCTTGGTTCCCAAGGTTGGTGATGTAAGAAATGGTTAATATTTCTTACAATGCCATTGTCTATGGGCGGTGGTGACCACTTACCATCAGGGGGCCTATTTGCTCGTCCGCCTACCGATATCATAAAAAAAAAAAATGTCTATACCTGTAATGCATATCATTATGCACTTGATTTGATTCCATATTTTCGTAGTTGGTGTAATGTGTAAGCTACACAGAAAGGATTTCGGCAACTTTTACCGCCGGCTACTTGCATGACTTGGAAATACTTCTGGTAGGACCTTGTAGACAAGGTCTGCGAGGCAATTACTAAAAAAATCCATATATTTAATCACGGGTTAAAGTGAAGTGGCTCTATCCTACTCTGACCAACCTGAATCTATGTCTAAGTGCTTATGCTAGTGATATAAACATAATAATATTAAAACATTCATATTACTTAATGAGACAACATTAGTTATTGACCAAAGAATTCCTATATCATGTACGATACTATCTTTTGCAAAAAAATATACAAATTAATATTTTTTTTATGTTTTAGTGCACTAGTTACTATTGTGGAGGGACTTATTCGTATGCTTTACTACCTTGCAATAATATTCAGGTATATGAAAATAACATCATTATAATTATAAATATGATATATTAATAGCACGGACAGAACATCTGTGAAGAAATTATAATGCTTCATTTTACTAATCCAATTTATCCCGATTGAAATTCAGATTGACAGTTGTGCAATGTCCAACAAGTACCAAAGTGGCCACCAGTCGCCGCGCCCGTGGTGGAATAAAAAAGCACAGCTAGTCAAAGTAATATGCAGACGGAGAGATAAGGAACTAATAAGAAAATGTCCAAATGACGACACCAACTCATAGGCATGTTTTTAATCCAACGCTACTGGAGTGGCTCACGCTCAGCACCGTTACGTACGATGTCAAATGTATAATTGTTATGAATTTCAGTCGGTATAAAATAGTTTCATGAAATCTACATTACCTCCTGGTCTATAATTACATGAAAAAATAAAAGGAATTTAAAATATTTTTATAATACATATGTATAATATAGCATACAATTAGACTGACAGAACATAATCTATGGCAAGAATCGGTACAAGTCATGCTTTTAATTATTCTTGTAACTTGAATTGATATAAAAGTACTTATGAATCTTTATAAGTACATATAAATTGTAAGAGCCTACTTAGCTAAAGTTTGTTTTAATAATAATAAATGAGTACTTATGTAAATTTGATGTTTACTGTATAAATTAATCTAATAATAACGTCAGCTTTAATGAAACGAAATAAGACACCGAAAATAAAACTCATAAATCACGGCAAAGACAAAATACATTCAAATAAAAAAAAGTCAAACATCGAAATTGATGATTATTGTTAGAAATAATAAAAAAAAAAAATCTGTATAACTCTTAATCAAGTCAATCTTACTCCCAAAGCACGCCAAGCGAGACGAACTTCGTAACGTTCCAAAGGTTTACCGTGCGAGAGCCGGGTGTCCATCGTGTGGCAGATAGAGAAACTTAGTTCTATGAACTTGTACATACATTTAAATGAGATAAATTTGTAATTACTTATTCAGATAATACGTTTACTATTTACTTGTTTTCTTACGCAAACATAACGAATTCGGTTTTTGTTACAAACAAACGATGAATATTACGTAACTATTTATTAGTAGTTTAAAGAATATAATCTAACTAAGTTTCGTTTATGCTTTGGCTTAATTTATTAAGAGATAACGAACTATTTGCGTAACTAACTGTGTACATCTATATGCGCGATGCGAGTATACTGTTGAAAGATTAGCGATATAATAACAGTAAAAATAATAGGCCGTTGGTATAATTTTAACTTCTTCTGTTGCTCTGCTCCAATGCGAGTTATTGAATACATTTATATATAGCAGATTTTTGTACAAAACATACAGATTTCTCATTGGATCTCCTTCACGGTCGAGCCAAAGTTAAGTCCAAATGAAGTAAGCAATTTTTACTACACTTCACTCTCATGACCATTTCATAATATGTTTTAGAAAGTAATGACTGAACTCAGATTTCCACACATTCATATAAATAAATCTATCACATACTTCCGGTTCTACACGACAGCTATAGATCCGATCTAAGGAAACAGTAAATTCGTTTGTATTGGATGATATTCGAAAATAATGATTACTATTTTATAGGTCAGTTTTTTATGGTAACATATTATATTATATACAACATGTTATTATGTAGTATATAGATTATATTAAAACTACTTCTAAAACTTTTCACTAATATATAACGAGTGTTAACAGGATTCTTCTAAAATTCAAACTAACATCAGCGTTAAAAACGATAAAATAGTAGGGTTGAGATCTAAGTACAATTCGATATTGAAAACCGAAACTTAAAAATAATTCACATTTACAATATTCATCATTTTAATATGAATTTTCATATAACTAAGTTATAATTTAAATTTAACAATTACTAACCGGCAACAGTAAAACTATTAATAAGGTATAACTTTCAACAATTATAATCTTTTAAACATAATGATATCCTTACTGACCTCGGTCGTAGCGTTCAATCCCAATAGTAATTCGCTAACTGCACAGGTGGTTAAATATATTGTATGAATAAATATAGCAAACAGACACAGGTGAATTACACTCGTATATTCTATAACGATCATAATCTGTCAATAATATGACCATAGTTATGGCGATGTAACAGGTAAAGTTTCGTAAATAAAAATCTCCTATTTAAACATTCCAGTTAACTCTAGCCAACCGTTTCAGTCCATACAATATAATAGAGTCCATTTCAAAAGTTTCACAATAGAATTTTTATTATTTATACACATTTTTTCCGATTATCCAATCTGCTCTCGAGATACAACGAAACTGTCCTATTGAAGTTAAATTGAAAACTAGAACGGAGGATATTTTATAAGATGTTTCTGGACCTGTTGCTGATGGAATAAAAAAATAACTTGCAGCTACTCTCAGAGAGCACACTTAACGTTCTTTTAAAAGCGTCGATATAAGTTGTGTTGAGAAACGTTTGAAACATTTTATCACAATGATGGATTTGTGGTTTGTTTAGATAGGGAAAAACGTTTGTTATTTTATTGCATTCCAATTTTCAGTATATAAAATGGTTAAAATTAGGCCATGTGTCTCTTCGACCCATAAACAGTGCAAAAAATATAGTTCGATTAATGGTTCAGTCGTTACATCAAAGAACTAGTAGACAAATCCCGATGACTTGGTTTCAATCCTCTGGTCGGGCTAATAAAAATATTGTATTCATTTTATTAACAATAAAATCTCAATAGTAGAGTATAGTTTGACAATTTACAGTGTTCATATTGCCCTATCCCAAAAAGAAAATGACGGTCTGGGCGTCAATTCTACACACAAATTTTCGCTTCATCGAAACGTTATCGTACCGTTTAACCGTTTTCCTATCCTACTAAATTGCAGTCCGGTCGAATGTGTATTGAAATATAATCGGATTCGTATATATAAGTTTAGTTTTATATTTGTGTTGAATAGTCGAAATTGCATCAGAATAGAATCGGGATCGAATCGTATCCTTTATATGTTAGTAGAATTGGAAATCTTTCGCGTCTTATCTGAAGTGAAAAAATAGAGAGTGCATTTGATTTTATACACACTCGTGTAATAAACCCGCGTGTGTCCTTCGTAATTGCAAAGTCTCTCTCGAGACCGCCGTTTCATTTACAGTCTATTCGATGATAATAATATTATTAGTAGTAGAACATTTACACTGATAACTAATGCATAAATTGTTACAAATTCACCCAATATCGTCTATAATTATACTAAATATAATTTATTATAAAAAAACATAACAAACTTTTATGGAATAATTATGTACTTACTTACATATTTGAAATAAATTTCTGTTTTTTTTTGAGAAACTGAAACTATCTTTGAGCGCCAAAATTCTGGTATTTTCCAATATTGATCGTACAAAAATCTCTCTTCCCTTTAATCAACGTAAACGAACCAAAGCGAGTAACCAGATATATGACAAACGTCTTTCCAAATATTCAACATTTCCGATCTAAGCTTTGGACAATTCCAAAACATTTATAATCGTGACACTAATTAAGGGTATTAACAAATATTTGTAAACTTTCTTCATACAGTTTCTGTATATAGGTTTTTTTTTTAAATATATTCTATTTTATTACTAAAAAAGGAACAATTAACATTATAAACAATTTATTTCATTTCTCAAGTCATTGCATCTTAATCTTCAAATTAGTATTTTATTTTTAGTTTAATAAATATATAAATAATAAATAAATATTGAACAACATCACATACATTACTCAGATCCCAATGCAAGTAGCTAAAGCACTTGTGTTATGGAAAATCAAAAGTAACGACGGTACCACATACCAGGTGAACATAGAAAACTATTTTCTACATCGACTCGGCCGGGAATCGAACCCCGGTGTACACACTACTCTACCACGGAGTTATTTTTGTTATTAATTGGACTGCTATTGTATGAATTATATTTTCTTGGACGAAGCCAAGTCATTGTTAGAGAATATAAAAATAAAACTATGTCAACAATAGTGACATGAAACTAAAGCTACAAGAGTAATTATTAACGCCCCGCAACTCAGCGACGTTCAACTGCTCAAGTCTCCGAGACTAACCCTATTATGCATTTAATAGTAAATTGTTTCATGAATTCCGAGGCTACGTCGCGGAAATGGAACCTTTGCAAATTAAAGTCGAATTCCTTTTATAAAAACCATGCATTGCTGCTAATAAATATTTACAATTGAAAAAATATTCGTGTGTGTTTTAATAATAATTTACATGAATTATATGTAATGATAATAATATGTAAAAATTAAATATTTTTAACAGACATTTTAAGTAAAACTGCTAGTGTTTCATTTATTATTTTCTTTGGAAAATAAATATACACTTAACAAAGTATTAATTATTCCTTACATCACCACTGCATCAACAACCTTGGGAACTAAGATATTATGTCCCTAATGCCTGGCCTACACTGGCCTAATCACCTTTCAAACCCTAACACAACACTATGACAGCATAATTAGAGAATCCTCTATCTTGACCGAGTCAAAAATCACAATCTCAAAGTACAGCTCCATTTGAAATTATCAAAAAGATAAAGACGATCAAATCTATAATTTATCTTTTCCTCGTGATATGAATCCTAGGAACGATTGACCAATATTTAATTATAGCAAAAGAAGGAAAATAAAAAAAAAAAGAATTCATCGTATAGGTAAAATAATGTATGTACAAGAATCATACTTGTGGTAATCGAATCTACTTGAGCCTTTTTTGTCTCGCATTGGGGACAACTAGCCAATGCCATTTTGAATACGTCCAAGTAATTCAGTTTTATCTCAATATTATTTTATGTGGAACAGTTTTATTTCCTTTAGAAGCATTCAGGTCTATAGTTCTATTAGACATATTATCTTCAGACACATACCATATGTTTATTTTCATTATCGATTACTGATGAGATCCAGGTATAACAGTTTCGAACTCCGAGTTAGGCCACACAACAGAAGTATGTGATCCTGTCATAAAATTTAATCCAGAGTTTGTAATTCGGCAGTGTGTAAACTCCCGTGCCTAGACCAATACCAAGTTGTCTCTACACCTAAACATTCTCCGGCCATATCGTAAGGGACTACTGTTAGAGTAGAGTAAACATTTCCATGATATAATGACACAGGTGTGTGTGTTTGTGCACTAACTTGTACATTATGTCAGGGAAATATTTAATCTGCTCTAACAGTAGTCCCTTGTAAATTATATCTTGAAAATGTTTATTCTACTCTAATACTTGTACAATATATCACGGGAAATGGCTATTGCAGGCAGAAGTGGTGAAGTGGATACGAAATGTGTATATTATTATAAGCAATTTTAATATATTTCTATCTTCACAATGTATAAATTAATCAATGCAATTATACCAAATATGAACCCCGCATAATAATGACAATGAAAGTAGAGAACTTTAATAAAAGAAATAAAAAGAAAATACCAATTGAATAAATAAATAACACAATATTACAGTCATTTAATCCTGAAAATGAAAACCAGAAACATCAGTAATTGGAATGTTTCAATTAAATGACGGAGCTTAATCGGATCGATCTCTCACATGCAGTTCGACTCATCTATTATGAGAATACTCAATCATTGGCTTGTTCAAATACTCACATTTCATTGATTTCTTCAATAGATAGCGAATCTTTATTCAGCAAATTACAAGTACAAAATGGCTTAATACGTTTTTGATCCATAATAATATAAAACACTTTTATAAAATTATTTTGATGGAATTTCAAAATAACACTTTATTAGAAATTCAACCTAGGTATGATAAATATGGGCACCATACCTAACCGAGGTTAGGTTAGATACGTGATACGTATGGTTTTATAGATGTCCATAGCGGTCGCAGTCACTTCAGTCACTTCCATCAGATGCACTTTATCATTATGCCATCTATGATATAAGAAAAATAGTACTTACTAGTATAAATATCAACTCAAATAAATTCAGAAACCTAATATTTGATGGCGATAATTTTATCCGGCTTATAGTTTCGTTTATCTCAAACACACAACAAAAATACAGGATATAAAAAGAAATCATAATATAGATGCCGATGATGTTTTTATTCATAGAAAACAAATAAAACTAAGTGGTTACTGAAGTCAATTAGTATTGTCACTGTAACAAATACGAGTATAATCAATGGGTTAATTAATGAATTAAACGGCCTGTTTACCATTTGTGTCAACAATATTGTTTTCTGTTGTTACACAAACTGACACAGTAATACAAAGAAAAACTATACAATTTCATCATTTCGATTTCTGTCCAATCATACAGTGTTATTTGGAAATAGGATAAATGATGAGTAAAAGTGTGTGTGTGTGCGTTTTTTTCTAAAAATATATTACTGACCTATTTACTCACTAAAGGCCGTCCCTACATTAAGAGTCAAAAGCGCTACGCGATCATTATAACATGCGCATACACTGTCGCGCTCGGTCCGTATCTTGGAAGAACCGAGAAGCCGTCTTAAACAAGAATCGTTGACTTGATTGCCCATAAAGAGAACTTTCGTCAAACTTTTCTGACCGGGATCTATCTCTCCTCGTCCCACGTGCGTCCCACGCACGATAAACCTGGTAACCTGGTCCACCCCACAGCTATGGCACATTAATATCCATTCTTGTCCGATCCTACAAAGGTACTCATCAAACAACTATTATCGGTTATGACCTACGTAAACCAGATCTTTACTTTTATCACAATGCTGGATCTAATTTGAAATCATCCAGTTACATATATATATATTAACATTAACAGCTTGTAAATTTCCCACTGCTTGGCTAAGGCCTCCTCTCCCTTCGAGGAGAAGGTATGGAGCATATTCCACCACGCTGCTCCAATGCGGGTTGGTGGAATACACATGTGGCAGAATTTCGTTGAAATTAGACATATGCAGGTTTCCTCACGATGTTTTCCTTCACCGCCGAGCACAAGAAAAATATTAACACAAATTAAGCACATGAAAATTCAGTGGTGCTTGCCTGGGTTTGAACCCGAAATCATCGGTTAAAATGCACGCGTTATAACCACTGCACTATCTCGGCTCTCATCATCACATCAGATCTATATACAGAACCTGAAAATAATATTTGAAAATTATAAATATATACAAAATATTGAAATTTCAGGCATGGGCTTATTAGAATTTTAATCTATGTATAGATAGAGGATTTACTTTTCATTAGGTACTATTTTTGATTAGTTCGTCCGCAACAGGGCGTGATCAATTTTAATCGTCATTTTTTTTTCGATTGTATTCTTATATTACTTTTAAATAGCCAGTCCAAATAAACAATAGATAATCGAAATAACTTTTTTTACAGTACCATAAGCATCACAAAACTGTTCAATCGGCCGCTCATTGACAACTAATATTTAAAACGTTAATCATTCTGTAAATATCAGCAATTATATAAACCAATTAATCCTTGCATCGAAAGATCTTATCGATTTATAATCATTGTTTACCTTTGTATCGTATTATATTAATTACACAGCTGAACGCAAGCATAATCAGATTTCATTGTCTCGTTGCGTCCAGTCAGCAATTTCACTTATCTACTAATAACCGACGACAATCTAGGTAGAGCGATAATTATAATAATCATCTATGCCCCTAAGTTAGTTAATGTTATCCTTAGCGAAGCTATTTTGTGGGCTTTTTGTAACTAGGACAAGAACATATTCCCATGCCCCGAGAAAAATCTTTCGTTCTTTCACACCTTGATTCTATTACAGTAGTTTTAGTATATTTAATATAAAATAAACTTAATACGAAAAATAAAATAATTATTACAGATATATTATTTTGTAGATAATTAATAATAATTAATTATAATATAATAAATATTTGTTATTCTAAATGTATATTTTGATGTATTCTATTTCTATATTCTAATTTTATTATGAATGACTTCGACCTTTGTAATTTTGCACTATGACGAACACTGTTAGGCGGTAACAATATGACAAGGGTCTCAAGATGCTTTTAAAAATGTTTCCACTATTTTCTATTGTATATATGAAAGCCGTACCAACTAGCTTGAATACAGACTTAGTTTTTTAATAAATAGACGAAGCCTTGCCTAAGAATAGCCCGTTGCGGTCACAATATGCATGCATTTTTTGTTGCAAATATTTTATCTCCAGTACATACATTACCGCTTGTGACTGTTCATTAATTTCATGGTTCCGCAACAGGTAGACTTGTATCTCTTTGAATGTATTTTGATAAGCATTACTAATAATAGACCTTAAGGTCAAATATAAAAGGTTCTCTTTGCATTAGCGAAATAAACTACATTTGAAACGATTTCCTGATTCTAACGCGTGTTGCAAAGATAACAGCGGAATGGTACACAAGCATTGTCAGTTATAAACTCGCCGTGAGCGTTGAAGATAATTCCTACCGACATTCAGTCTAATTTAATTTAATGTAGAATACACTCTGACATTATTTATTATTATTGTTACAGTGTTACTCGTTTTAAATGTAAAATTGTTTTAGTAATATGGTTTTATTGTTTTATTATTATTTTTTTTACATACAATACAATGAACGTATGTGAAATGAAGACGATTAAGAGCTTTGGCGTATCTTAGAATCGGCCTATATTAGTTCGACTCTCAAAATATATTTATTATTTTTTTAATTCTGTCTATAACCACTTATTTTTTGTTCCTATATTCGAAAAATAATAAGCCGTTCTTAGAGGAATGACGGTGTCCCATAAGTTACGTGTGCTCGTAAATATTTAGTTTATATAAGATTTTAAATTAACATGGTTATTTTTATTACTATCAGTATTTACTACTTATAGTAATATTTATTTTGCTACACATACTTTTAGAAAAGATAATCCTCTATGTTTAACCCTTACTACCATTAACAAATACTTTTATTAATAGGATATTTTTATATGAAAATCTGGAAAAATTTTAACGATAGGTTTCATTCACATTCTTTACCATTTTTAGTTTTCGATTTACCATGCATGTTAATAAATAATATAGAAGTCTCTGGGATATGTTCGACGGCTCACATGTTTGAATAACAAAAGTATATTAGAATAAGGGTTAATATTAAAATTAAAAACTCATTCAAAAAGTAGACGAAAGACATACGATTTTGTTGTTGGTCATCCGAATTAGTATTTCATTAAAAATTTTGACTTATTTAAAATAAAAAGTATAAATTATTTAAAGCGACTACAATATTCTTCAGTGATTTTTCATTTTTAACGTTAAAAGTGGAAGCACTTTTTGCTTGAGAGCAGGAAGTTCGATCATTTTATAAAGAGCACTTGTTCGATCTTACAAAACCTACCAGTTATTCCTGAGCTATCTTTATCGGTTAGAGCCAATGCTCTAACAGGAAGGTCAATCTTCTTTTATGGGCAGGAAATGATTAGCTTACAGCATATAGAACTCAAAATTAAGTAGACGAAAATATGTCTCACCTCTGGTTTCTTGTCCTGACACAAACTCGTGTCCCACGTCACTGTTACAGAGTTATACGGAGCTTAGTCCCTAACACACACACACAACACTGCCTAAACGTGAAGTAGTGAATATTATGCTAAGTTTTCCTAACAATCAAAAATAAAATTGTATTGGAAAAGTCTATGCTATTGATATTGTAATTGGTTAAGGGCTATCCGACGGCTATCGGTTTTTGCCCGTGAGCAAAGATGCCTTGTCGTTTGACATGCGTAATTTGTATTTTATATTTTCAAATACTATCGAATCAACTACACTTTTAAATATACAAGTAGGTACATCATAAATATTTTTTTTTGTTGTTCATTACTAATATATTTTTGAGGGGTCATATATTACAATATAAAATAAAAGGTATTTTATTTTCAGCCAATCCCATTCCAACGCTGAGGTGTAAGGACATACTAAATCACCTTCCTTCTAAGATTAGTATTCGCAATCTTTTATATTATAGTAATATTATAACATTACGTGAGATAACGCTCAGGAAGAGTCGTAATAATTCACTTTAATGTATTCTATTACATGCATTATTACATATTTCCCAGAGCTTCGTGAGACAGCGTTATGATATTTTTTGTAATATAAATTGAAGATAGGGTGGTTTTTATTTATGTCGAAAGTGAGTAACTTACTCACGAAATATAATATATTGGGTTTTTCTTTCATAAATTCCTGAGTAGTCGAAGCTTGGAAGCTGGAAGTGTACACACTCCTGTGCTTCGAAAACGGCATTAACGCCTGAAGTCTGTCGTGTCGGATTTGACCATCAGATTATAAGATTGAGAGAAATAGAAGTTGCACTTACGTTTGCACACATGCATGTGCATTATGATATAATATATCTTGCATAGTTGAGCAGACTTCCTTTCTATAAAAAAAACATTGTTCTTTTAGTTAGAGACCTGGTGAATATTTCGGTACGTGATTTTTATTTTATTATGTTATATAAGGAGGTGAATTAGCGAATAAGTCATCTGGTGGTAAATGGTCAACACTGCCCATATATTCTGGTATTGTCAGGAATATGAATCAATCCTCATATTACCAATGCGCCACCAACATTACCAACTTCAATTGAGTCGCTCTTTAAAACTCCACAATACCAAATATTGTTATTTGCCAGTAAAATATATGATGAGTGAGTGGGTGACAAGTGGGCTTACACAAAGCCCTAATAACCACATATTTTATATGTCTCGTATTTCATAGCAATAAGGTTTAAATTTCGAATCAATCCGATCGTTAAAAGTTACTTCGTTTTTGTATTACGTATTTCAAATTTGTAAAAAAATCTCACGCGTAGAATAATTTACCCTCGTTCGCCTCTAGGGCTGATCTCTATATCTAATGATCTAATGGATCCCTCTGGAGCCGTGGTTGAAAAAATGTTGAATAAAATACCTCCTCCACTCGTTTTTCATTGCTTTGTGTAACCAAAATAATGGAACTCTAGTTGCGTTTGTTTTAGTCATTATGACTCCCTGTAAAAAAACATCCATTGTGATCACGATCGTAGTTCTATCCTTTGACAGCGCAGAGCTACTACAAAAGTAGATATGATACTTTACCTATTTATTCTATGTAGTATTTTTTTTGTATTTAGTTTATCAGTGACATTTTACATTCCTTATGGGTTCATCTCATTTTTGCCACATGTACGAGTATATCCAACCCTCACCGGCACTAGAGCAGCATAATAGAATAAGCTTCAGACCTTCTCAATAAGCGAGGCCTCCTCACCGGAAGCCATAGGACATTTACACACAGTTACTTCTATATGTTTTTAATATGTTGTATTAGGTGTTTGTTTCCCGAATTTGTATAAAAATACTTTTTTAACTAGATGAAAACTCGGCTTCGCTCAGGTAAAATAAATTAAACTGAACAAATACGGTTATCCTTTAAATTTCATATAACGCACCCGTAAACATGGCTGCCCGTTGAATTTTGTGGATTTATATTGTTGACTGAAAAATCATTATTTTTTAACGATCTATAATTTTTTGTTATACATATAACGGAATTTGATAAAGATATCAAAAGATCGGAATGTTCGCTAGTATCAAAAGCATGTCAGATCCGATCAGTGTGTATATTTTGCATAAGATATTCCTACATATCAAAAATATCTAGTGAAAATTCGCATCTTACATTCATACACATGTAAGAGACGTTTAGACGTCTGCTATTTAGATGAAACTGCATTTGCAAAATAGATTCATCCTAGCGTGAAAAGCAACCGCCCAGCGCTCTAACGGCGTTTCCATACCGTTCCTACTTTTCATGCCTTCGAGTCTGTCTATCAATTCAGTAATTTTGTCTATTTTAGAATCTATAATATTAGTATTATAAAGATGTAAAGTTTGTTTGTTTGTATGTTGGGGGTAATCTTCGGTAATAATTAATTCTAAATTTATTACTAATTATGTTATTCCTGAGTTGTAGGGTATTAATTATGTTCATATCATAAAATGTTCTTTATTAATAAATTGCAACGTGCACAGTGATGAGCTGGGGTGGGTCGCTAGTAACTCGTCACGGTAGCACGCGAAAGCGATCCCATGGCGCTCGCCGAAGAGACGGAAAGGTGACCACTGGTTTTTTAGTGGGTTTTCCGGTGTACTAGGCGTCCTGGAGATCGGCGAGTCCAACATACCACATCACTTGAAGAAAACGCGTAATTTAATCTCTCGCGAACATGATCTCAAGTCATCGTACAAACTGCAGTACTAAGTTTTAATAGAAGTAATGCATACCCTTAATTAACTTATAACATAGTATTCATTCTTAAATAAATGAAATATCACTCAAAAAATATTTTTTATGTTGTTATTAAGAAGACAAAGAGTGTAAATAAAAAGTAAAGTATACATACAGTCACAACATATATATCACGAAACAATCATATCGAAAATAGTATAACTGTTTGATGTATGATAAAATCACCTTCAATCCAATCGATTATCACTTCCAAAGAGTTATTTATAAAATCCCTATATTCCGTTCCCGGTAACATCACTATTTCGAATTAAAGATTTAATCAGGGTCCATCGTGATGGACATAATCCGTCCGTTCAATTACACGCTTCAATAAATCCCTTCAAATGTTAATTTATTACTATTAAAACCTTGAATTAATTGAAGCACATTATGTTTTATAGTACTATTTTATAGGCAAGTAATTAAAATAAATTAAAACATTTCAAACGTCGATCTAAAGAAACAACCATACTTGTGAGTTATTTTATATGCGATTAAAATATATATATATATATTTTAATCTCAATTTGGAATTTTATCTCTTATCGAGATAAAAGGACCTAAATAACTCAGGATAAAGAAAGTAACCAGCAACCAAGTAAGAAATTTTAACAATTCTTTACATCGAACTGAGATGTTATGCCTTTGTGCCTATAATTTCACTAGCGCCTTCAATGAATGTCCAATATTGTTACAATCAAATATGCCCTTACCAAATTAGTCGTAGCTCTAAACATTACCATTAACAACACAAATGCACCATATTAATTATAAAAAATTAAATATAGATAATTTCATTTAGTTGAACCTTCAAGAAAAGTGCGTCCTTCTTCCTTAAAGACCGGCAACGCATCTACAAGCCCCCCGGTGTTGCAGATGTCCATGAGCGTTGGTAGTCACTGTCCATCAGGTGAGCCTCCTGCTCGTTTGCCACCTATAACATAAAAAAAAGTTGCGTAGCTTATATGAATTATTCACGAATAGCCATTATGTGCATATTTTATATAATATATAATGACTATATACTAAACCTCATGTCAATTAATAATAACACGTACCATGATTTTATGGCCCAAATACCATAACGCTGTGCGGATTACCCGCATCGTACCAAAACTTTGTTTGGATGTAATAACTTGTGGTAAGGGTGAAGTCACGCTTGACATTTCTCACTCAAACTGTGACTGGTTTTGACATACAATTTTTTTGTCCCTATAAAGTATAAGCGATGGTGTATTTAAGGATCGAAGATATTGGTCTAACTGCACCATGAGTGAGAAATAGTAGAGATACGACCACTATAGTTATAAATAATAAATCTTACATAAAATAAAAATGCAAATTTTTTTTTTCAATATATTTCGTAATTTTTTTTAATAATGAAACAGAAAATAAACATTAACCTATATATAAATAATTGACTAGTATGCAGCTTATATACGATCTATCCGCCCAAACCCCCTTATCATTTTATAAAATATCATGTAGAATCATTCGAATTTCTAGTCTGAATTGCAAAACGTAAAAGGTGATTTAAATATATATAAAACATATTTGTTATTTTGAATATGATTTATAATGTATGCTTAAAAGAGGGACTTTAAAAAGTTAGAGTTGTCGTTTCAAATATCTTTACATAAATATTTTTTTTACGTAAACTATCTTAATAAATGTGTATCGGGTCAAAATCTCCTATGTAACCAACATAGAAATAAGTAAATAAGCGTAAAAATGAAGGCACGCAAAAAACGACTATGTTTCCATAGTTTCAATATGACGTTATGGCAATTTTAGCGTTCATTTAATCATTCTGATCGATCCCCTTATGTGCAGATTAGACTTTAGTAACAAGAACCGCAGTATAATTGAGAATTCGATGTTTCAATCTCATTAAACTATCTCATTATATATAATCAGTAGATGAAAGACCGCCTTCGCTCGGGTGTAATAGAATTATTCCGATTATACGAATTATTCGGATATAGTTATGTCGACTAAAAATCATTATTCTTTAACAATATATAATTGTTGATAGGTTTTGATCGTGTCTATCGTAGACCTGCAAGAAATTAATATAGAATATAATTATAATTATCTCATAAAATGATAATATTCTTACTTTTATTTCTTTTATACATCGCAACTAGTAAAATTAATCTTTTAATTAAGAGCCTAGAAATTTTACTAAGCGGTTCCATTTAACCATTGAAAGGCCTGATGACATTCAGCCAATATATCTTCCGTTTATAAAGTAGGTTAATTTACTCACTAATTGACTCACTTGAAAAAAAAAAACATTTTATAAACTTTTCGCACATTTTAGTATGTCCATTTTTAGGAGTAAAAAGGCCGGACTATTTGAATGGCTAATTAATTTACTTGCCTGTGAAATATTGTACATATAATAATAGTTTTCGCCTGCGGCTCGGTCTACGATATAGGGGTTGTTCGTGAAGAGTTAGGTATAAAAAGTATTTTTCTTCCTTGTGGCTCAAGCTTTAGGTTCAGTAGTTTGGTCGTGAAAAAATAACCGAAAGACATACTTTACCGCTATTGCATTTTTACCAAATTTTGTACAACAATTGTGTCGCTAATTGCAGGTACTCTTGTAACCACTCTATTACGATTTAAAAATATTTTATTAATCAAATTTTGCAACCATAATAATAATATGCAACAAAATTTTCATGAAATAATAATTATTAATTAGTTCGTGATGTTTATCAAAACAATTATTTCTCTCATGAAATTTTCAAAATACTTATATATTATTAATTTAAATGTTTAATATATAAAAACGTATATACGTTTGCTTAATATAAAAATATGAACTTCAAAAAACATATAATTAGAACTATGTATGTTTATATTCAGTTAAAAAACCTTAATTATCAATGTCAATTAAGAAAAAACCTAAAATGTATTTCATAGACTTGAATGAGAAATTGAATAAATGAAAGCATGTATATTGACTTCATTATATGTTTTTAGTTAATCCCAAAACTTCCGTGTTGAGAACACGTCTTGTGTTGTTAATATACGCGAATAAGTTTTAGGATGATGTAAGTTGCTTTTGTGGGGGTTCGATTGGCTTAATAGGCGATTAGGAGTTAGAATATTAATTATATATATAAAGTTAGTTTCAAGTTCTACTAAAGGTTCCATGACGATGTAACACAATTTATATTTTGGTACTCGTAAGTAAGCTAGTGGAAATTCTAACTACTATCTTAAGTGTTTAGACCGTTCTTAAGGCTTTATAATCGTATTATTAAATGTATGAACGGATAGATCCGTGCTTTATTGGAAGGAGTTTAAATTTAAATACCAAAGTTTTGATTAAAATTTAAATAGAGACGTCAAAATGTCTTCATATAGATGAAGATGCGTGATATTTCTTTCGAAAAGATAGAAAGATATTTTAGATGTTATTATCAGAATGCATGTGAACCGAAAAGGTTGATATATTGTTTACAATGGGACTTAGAAGAGCTTAAGATCTTCTAATACCTTTAAGCATTAAAGCTTAAATTAGATTTGTCGTAAAAAAAATATTTAAATTTTATGTATATATTGGGTTCCTTCAATAAATAAATATTCTCATTGAGTTACCTTCAAATGAAATATCACACAATTTAAATATAAATAATATTTAAGAATAGCGATGTATAATTTAAAATATTTCTTTAGAAACACTTAGAAAATAAACAATAAGAATTCTTACGACAATAATAAATGTGATTTTATACTTCAATTCTTTCAATAAGATTTTAGAGAGCTCACGGTTTCGTATAAATCGATTGCAATTAGGAGGACTCGTTGGTCAATGCTTCGAAATAATTAGAATAAAGTTTTACGAGTGATGCGAAGATAAATCATTTGGGTATATGGTCTTTAACCTAAATACCGATTCCTTTAAATAATCGTTTCCTATATATTTAATTTAATCTAATTTATATATATCTATAAAATTCTAAATTAAACTAATCCTTTCGTAACTTAACTGAACTTTACAATTCGACTGCCTTAAATACTCTATACGACCACAGATCTCGCACAGATTGCTTGAAACCCTGAGTCAGGTGATATTGGGTTTTTATATCAAGACATTCTCATTAGCAGCCGGAGTGTGTAAAGTGTTTACACTCCCATAGCTCGGAAAGTCTGTGAACCCTTTTTTTCTACGCTTGAACTGTTACCGGCCGCGTTAGATTTGCCGGACCAGCGCATTATATGGCTGAGGAAATTGTTTTCGCACACTATAATATGTCCCACACACAGTAAGTAGGACTTCATCATCACCGTTTTTCATATTGTTCTTTTTTATATTTGTGATAAGATTATTGTTAAAGATTACACAAAAAAAAAAAATATAGTTTCGAAATTTCTTTATTATACACCACATGAAATACAGTTCGCTTTACGATTAATGGCTCATTCGCTGAGAAGCTAGCTTATTCGAATCCCAACGACGGAAATTAGCTCTCTCATGCCACGGCCCAAAGCACGTCAAGCCGTTATTTTTGCGCCAGATTTGTGATTAAATTTTATATTGATGTCAATATTAATACATTAATTAGTTTTTTATAATACATAAAATTAGAGCAAATACATAAAATTAAGATAGAAGCCTATTAATTATTTTCAACTAAGTTGATTCTCGGACGATACTTATCAATGAAGATGTGCAGTTTTCCACGACACGAAGCAACCGACGTCACGTGAGCTTGGTAATTGCCTGGCGATGATAACTTGGATACATCACTATATAAGATTGTTTTTTTGGAAATGTTATACATATTTATAAAGTACATTTTCGTTTATTTTTACGTTACCTCTGACATAGATAAGAATTTGAATTAGTTGACAGAAATCTTAAACTTATATATATATATATAAAATATGCTTAACAAAACTTTATAAAGTCCGAAGGTGATTTATAACCGTTGCAAAGACCTTAAATTAATAAAAAATATATTAATATTTATTGATCATAAAATTATAAAAAAAATATATATATTGATATATATTTTTTATCTATACAAGATTACATGTTATACCAATTAAAGAGTACGTAACTCTTTATAAATTTCAAAGGCACAATGTACGTAATAAAGTATGTGTTAAAAATCAGTCACGCTGCTTTGATGCTCATGGGAAAATATAAATATCTAAGAAAATTTTCCTTTGCAAGCAGATTTCTTTACAATATTTTCTTTCCCCATCGAGCAAGAAATTACCTGCAAACTCACAGTACTTAATCGAAAAATTCAGTCTTGTTGAATGAATCTAGTAAAAATCACATTCGTTCCATTCACTCATTTGTTGCATTAAAAGGAATGCGGGTAAAGTTAGTAAAAATATAAATTATTTTCGCTAACTTTTCCATGACATTTTGTAACTAAAGATGTAGACCCGGTCTATATATTTAGTAACGTTGTTATTTTGTGGTTATTTATTTCTTATGATTATTTTAAATATATTATGTAATTTATATTTTAGTTAAATATTATTAATAGACGACAAAGTCACCAGACTAAGAAAATGTGATAGTTTTTTATGTAAGCAATTGTACAAAATTTAAAGCTGAAACACATTTTAAATGATTTTCGCATTGATTTCTGAAATAATACATATTATAAGATTACGCTAACTTTTCAGTATATTCAGTTTATTATTATAGAAAACTGGTCAGTGTAATACTGACCAGCTTTCAATTTATTATATATATACAGAACAAACTACTTGCAATGAAAATCAATTATTAAATAACTTTATTATTTTCAAAGCTATCTCCCGGACCAGCGTTCCTTCCTATGGCTTATGTTAAATATGTTGTACTAAGCAAAGTTTCAATTAACGTTTCTGAAAGAGTGTTTTTACTGTGAAGTTAAAGACTACTTAAGGGGTGAAAACTATATACAAGGTTTATATTCTGTAATTTAAAAGTTAAGTTTTAGAATGAAAATATTTGCATTCACTTTTTTAATGAATACTTTTATAACGTAGCAATATTTTGAACATATTTAAAAACGATTTAATTAAAAGGTTAATGCAATAAATCTCTTCAAGAACACCATAGCTATATATTGTAAAAGAACAAATGACGAATCCACTTATCTACAAAAGATCTATTTTTAAGATTTTAAATTTTTCCCCTTAATACTTTACTATGGTTTTGACAGTTAAAACAAAAAAAAAAAACAAGTATCATTAATAAAAACTTCAAACAATCGAAACCAAACCGTTTGACGTTTTATCCAGTCTCGATATTGTTTGAGCCGTCTTACTCAATCATCTTTAGAAAGCCATTGTCGATAAAATATCAAAAGTTTAATGAAAGGTCGATGTGAAATTCTTTACGGATAACTCTTCATTCAAAACTTCAAACCTGTAGATGAAAGTAATTAAAGAAAAATGCTTCTATTGTTTCACGATTAAATTTTATTGATTTCGCGAATTCTATGTATGACCAAGAGAATAGATTACATGTGAGTTGAAGTTTAGTGTCTAATTATGTTTGGTTTATTTGTTCTGACAACTAGTTCTATGTTTTATACTACTAAATGTTAACATGTTAATATGTGTTAACTTTTTTTATTTTATTTTTTATTGTTCTAAATTTAAAAATAAGTTTTATTTTTAAATCCACTCGCGTTTATCACGATCAGAATTCATGTTTATGTATCTAAAATGTTTAAAATTGCTGAATTTTAATTGAAAAACCCTATATGAATTAACATGGCTCTGTTATATTTTATTACACATGGATACAAACAGCTGTTTAGGTTAAAGCGTTGGCGGTATATCAGAAAATGAATAAGATATAACGTCTTTCTTAATCAATATGAATATATATTTCACTACGTAACGCGCATAAAATCAACGCTTATATTAATATTAACGCTTTCGTAGTATTTCATAAACACTGAGTTATTCATTTCAATAAACCGGAAATGTAACAGAAAATGTTAAGTTTTGGAAACATTTAATTGAAAATTAAAGCTGTGAACATAACCACGTCGTATACCGATGATTGCAATTTAAAATCTTGGTACAAACTCACGTAATTAATTTGTGCTTAAACTTCATTACTTGTTCGCGCATGGCTGTCAAGAAGAATGTAGTTAAACCTAAATGTCGGATGTAATTTTACCATATATTACATCTACTAAACTGTTCTAGAGAAGCCACTACCTTCAGGTTGCAACCGAATAAGTTTTAAGGAATTACCACTTCTTCACTAAAAATCGGCGTAAAGTGGTAGCTAAGCTACCGCGTTTTATCCGTTACGTGAGAATCCCTTTCTATTCATTTATGCTCAGGACGTACATCGCCTGAATAAGGATGCCGCGGCTCCCAATTCTGACGGGGCAATTTTGCGCTTGTCACTGTTCGGGGCCAAAGGAGCAGGCACTATGAGACAAAACTTTCCACATAACATAACAAAAGGGGGCGCTGAACAACATAAACCTCGGGACCTATCAAATATCTGGGTGCATGTACACTGCGATGATCATCCGCGAATCTCCTCGTGCCTCTAAAAGTCCCATTGCGGTATACTCAATTCCCTTCTGTAATTGTCGGACCACTGTCTCTTCCGGAATACAGTGTCAGTTGCGTCTCAGTCTAGCTTTTTGGGCATCAAAATTGGTGAGAGAATGGTGCGTTCTAGTTCCTCGCTAAGGCTATCGTAGCCAATTTCTGCCAATATTTCTGTTTGACCTTTCCGTCACTATACAGGGACGGTAATTCATTAGCTGATACAACAAAGGATAAAACAAAAAAGTTAAATACCGTCAAAGTACATGAGCTGCACTAATCGCCCTCGCCATGCCGGCCCGCAAGATGCCTCTTCACGCCTCGTTTGAAGGCACCCAGGTTATAAGAGGAGGGGAACACGTGTGCTGGTAAAGAGTTGTTTGGCGGTGCGACAAAGAAAAGAGTTGCCAAATTTATTTGTGCGCGATGGGATCAATGTCACAGTAGGCGGTGACATCACGAGCCAGCACGCGTAGATCTGTGAAGGAAAGGTAAAGCAGGATTTAGAGAGAACAACAAATGCTCTAAATATTATATTCCAATATACAGGATAGTAATTCTCTCGTCGAATAATATACACGCCTTTACAACAAGATCCCATAAATCGTTCGAGCTGTTTTTTATGTAAGGTTAAATATTGTATACAAAAAACGTTCTAATGTTAAATAAAGATATTCGAATTTAGTTTGTGATAAGGCTTATACAACCCTGTCTTGGCCGGTACCGCCTATTCACCAGAAATGCTACAACCAAACTTATCATCGGATGACCCATTCGGTACTGATTTAAAATATTTAAAAAAAGACTCTTATAATAAGTAGGCATAGTTATATTATTTGTAAGTGAACCAGATGTGCACAAATGGACGACTTTCGAAAATAAATTATAAAAGTACATATAAAGTTTAATCAGCGACAAATTCCGATCCCATTTTTTTTCCTTGGGGTCTCGAAGAAATATGGGTTCTAAGATAAATTCGGCCAATACTATTTGTTTTATCGTGCGTGCCGCGTCACAGGCACCCGTATCAAACACGCTTACTTATTTGATAGTTTTTAAGGCCTGCAACGGACCTGTAAAGGTTTTTAGGCCTTATTTTTATTTCTTTCACGGCCGAGAACGATAAATAAAAAATTAAACACATGAAAACACATTAGATTGGCATGCCCGGAAATCTTTGGTTACGATTCACGTGTCCTTTGTTGGCAATAACTTTATAGAAGATTCAGCAAATACAACATTCCCATTAATATTCCTTCAGCGATCTCTAAAACGAGTGGAGCACGAACAAACACTAATTGCGTTATATTACTATTTCTGTTACATTTGTAATATTAGCCAAATATTTGGCTAAGTAATGACTACTGGTTGGCTTCATAAATAAATTGTATACGAATATATATGAGCGTTCTGCAAAGCTATCAGGTAAGGGTTAAGAAAAATATATTTCGATTTTATTCATATATAAAAAAAATATAGTAAATAAAAATCTTTGTTCAATCTAAGTAGGCAAAATTTATAATTGTTAAGCTTAAATTAAAATTATAATTCATTTATTGTGAACTCTTAGGAAAAACATATTAAGAAAAACTGCTAGTACTATAGAAAAATCTGAAATAATCCTCATTGGAATGAGATAAAAAGCCAAACTATTACATATTATACAATTTAAGTTATTTTCTAGCGAAAGACCAACAGTAATAAAGCTGCAGATCCCGAGGTTTAAATTTCAGGTCGAGCCAATACATAGAGATTCTACATCGTATCCAGAAATTCTTAGTAAAACGAAGTTTCGAATTTGCTTTAGCTTACATTTATATATTTATCTGTTCTTTGTAAAGCACACATCGCTGTTGGTCATAAAGTGTTTGCGTTCGTGTAGGATTGCCGTCGTGTTCGTGTCGGAATTTTAGAGTGAGGAAATAGAGAGTGCACCTTTGTTAACTATGATCGACATAATCATTATCAACATTATATTCGAGAACATTTTCCAACTATAGAAAATCAAATAGAGACGTATGTGTAAACGAAGCTTACATGAAGGAGAATAGATTCGTTTATTAAACATTGTTTAAAATTAGTTATTCGAATTGGTAACTTTACATAATAAATTTAATCCAAGCTTTATTTACTCACACGTACGTAAAGCTAAGAAACACAGAGATGAACGTATTATTTTCTAGTGAAAAAAATTTATTAAAACGTGGAAATGTAGTCTAATATTACTGTAAAATATCTATCGTGTTAATTAAATTAGTTGATAAAAACTGTTATATAATGATAACAAAATAAACTTTTTTAATATATTAACACCCTGACTTGTTGCGACCACTAGTAAATACCTCGCGAGATTGTAAACTGTCAAAAATTGTGAACGGTTCTCTTTAAAGCATTATTTTTCGGTAGATTATATATTTCTATAATATCACATCTTCAGATTTAATTTATACGATGTCATAATCTTTTATTAAATTATATTTTCGTAGCTTAACAAAAGCCAAATCAGAAGCTACAGAAACATGGGCAGAATTCGTAACATTAATTTTAAATCGCTCGTATAAAGTAAAACTAATCTTAATACCAGTCCTTGAATGTTTAACAATTTAATTCAAATAAAACTTTGATTAAGTTTAGTATAGAACCTTGTGAAATTATGTGTTTAGAATAGTTTATTGAAAAACATTAATGAATTCTAAATCCTTAGACCGAGGACTGTGTAAATCTAACAACTAGAATTATATTTAATTTGTATCTCCAAGTTTTCATTCCAACGCTGTAATTTAAATCTTGTTAATCAAAATAATTGGATGAACACTTCTTTCTAAATTACTATTCTACGACACTCTTAAGTTATTTTAATATTTCACATTTAAACACTAACGAATTTCTTTGAACTCTCTGTTCCTCGAAAAACACTGCTATAATAGATATCACATATATAAAAACCAATAATGTTAATTTACTGTGATCTTGAATGTTGACCTAAATATTGATATGGAATATTGTCAAATGTCTATAGCCCTCTTATAGAGTTATAACTGTAAAATTATTTTTATTGTTATTTCAACTTAGGTTTTTATTCCATAAACTATCTAGACCAATATAATAAATGGGAAAGAATCTCCGTCTGTTGCTCTTTCACGGCCAAAATACTGAACCTAATTTAGTGAAATAAAGCTTAAGCTTGTTTCATACCAAGCAGCGAGCGATAACTAGTGTGTGATAAATTTATAGAGAAACTAATTTGTCTCAAAAATGACAAGCGTATAATTCTGCGGGACATACACTTCAATAAAAGTCTTCGATCATTTATGTATTATCTGTCTTAGATGAATAATATTGAAAACATAATATGAATATATAATTCAAAATAACTGCACAATTGTCCCGTTAAATCACAATTCCAGAACTAGATCTCTACCACCTGTAACCAATGGAGACATTAAAGCAATACGTGTGATATATCTATTCTAATATTATAAATGTGACTAAGTAACTCTGTCTGTCTCGCTCTTTCACTAGCAAACCAATGCACCGAATTTGATGAAATGTAGTATGAAGCAAACTTACATAATACAAAATTACATGACCACTAGTGTTTAATAAATTAGTAGCTTATTATAGCTTGTACCAATACCTATCATTTTAAAAGTTAGGTAATACACAAATTTTTAATAGATTGCAGTCTAAATTTAAATTAGATATATAACTAAGGCTCATATTGTAAGCCTCAACTAATTGTCGGCTTCTAATTAACAGAAGTTTCGTGGTAGAACTCGCAAACAAGACTAATTAGCAAATCAAATCGTAGAACGGCAGGATATCGCGCTATAAAAACCTAACCTTTACATATATATTCACGTACATGACAAATTAAATTATATATATATAATATAATTATATATTTTAAAACATACGTTATTAATATTCAATTTTGGAATTATAAAATGTATTAAAAAGATAGTTCATCTTCACATGCTTACTAAAAAAAATTCGGGAAGACCATCAACTTAAACATAAATATATTACTTATCGAAACACTTTTAAAGGAATAACAAAGAAATTAAAAATTACTTATCACAAGAATAAACTCAACTGTCAAAGGGACAACAAGAAAGCCACATGGGATGTCACAAAAATCATTTGCTAATGAGTTATTAAATTTAACACCAGTAGTTTCCTTAAATAATGTTAATATTTCTTTCACTAACATAGGACCCACGCTAGCCAGAGATATCCTATCTATAATATAATCCTCTTTAAAATTTAAATTTTAAATTCCAATTAATATGAAACTATTAAATTGCGACAAAGTTTCATAACATAACATAACACAAACTTTATTTTGCATTTATTTTGCAATATACATATATGTCAACTCTATTAAAACAATCTATCTATCTATGATATAAGTCCAAACGCAGCCTTTATAACAAATACATGATTACTTTGTAAGATCAACGAAATTTCTCCAGGAAAATCTGCGACTGCATATGTTTTTCTCTCGTCGCTATATTACAACACTAAAAAATAATCTTTCTATTCACAGAAATGATTAAATAAACCTTTTTATCAATTGTCTGTAATGATTATCCTTATTTAAATAAAATAAAAAAACTTAAGCATAAAAATACAGAATAAAATAAAATTATCTAATACTTCGTAATTTAAGCCAATATCTTCTAATTCGAGTATAACAGAAAGGAAAAGGGCGTAAGGGCGGAGTAGTTGCCATTAACCTGCTCCGGTATACATTGAATTTGTCATAGATTATTAATAAACATTAGTTCTTGTATATAAAATATTATACACAATAAAAAAAATCCCATTCACTCGTTACAAAATTAAAAAAAGTATTATAGATTTTTGAAGCAAGATATTACTTGCAAGCGAATATGATAAGATTACAGGATGGATAACTTGACTCCATAATTATTTGTTTCAGTTTCATTACTTAAAAATGTCACATATAAGTAAATTTTAAAAACGTATAGCTCGTTTTATATAATCATCATTCACGTTCTGTTATGCCATTTATTGCGGATCGGTGAAGTATGTGGATCCCGCATGAATAAAAGATTTGACAGACTTTTACGATCGTACCCCTACCCGACGCCGACCCTCCTTGGGAATTCCTTTGCTGGTGTGTTATTTCCTCGCCACCGAACGGTTGGATCAAACACCTAACAAAAAAGCTCTTAGTCGTATTATACAACATCCATCAGTTAGGTCTTAACTTGTCCTGTATGGCGACTTAAATATCATAAACTTTATTAATGGATTGATAATGGGTTAAATTCTGCGAGCTGAGTTAGAACCGTTTCTTATCGAACGTGATCGAAATTTTACACAATTTTTTATGGCACTCATGATCTGATTATACACTCAGTACTTGCTCCGAACGAACGCCTCGACGGTTGTGAGCAATTTAAAAATGCAAGATTATTTTTATTTTTTTTACTTAATAATAATTTAATTGTCTTCAGTTGACTACTGACTTTCTAACCGGGTCTTACCAAAATTATTTACATTCCAAATAGCTTGTCATTTAATCATTTTATTTCTGAGTAAAATTACGTTTCAAATGTGCTTCAAATATTTTGATTATTTTTCGGTCTACTCTGCTGAAAACTACGTAGTTTTAGATATACTTCCTAATTATAAAAATAATATTGATTAATTGAGTTATTCAATTATTAAATCATTTTATCTTAATTACAAGAGAAACCAGATCCTTTTGTGTCCTTGGTATTGAAGATAGCTGATCCGTTAAAATTACTTAATCATTCTGCCCAAACCATTGTTTCATTTGAAACCCCCAAGAACAGATGAAATGTTTAAGGTCAAAGGTATCAATTTAATTTAAATATTTTAAATGAAAATATATCCACTTAATACTATCAAAGTGATTTGAATAATACATTTAAATACAACAGTTTAATTTAAAAAGAACCACTTTATAACAAAATCAGTCATTAATGGTTCTGACAAATTAAAATGTAACTAGAAAAGATTTCTTTCAATGACTATGATAAAACTATTGTAGAAAAAATTTAAGTCACACGACAAATTTTCGTCCCCTCTATACTACACATATACTACAGACACTATTTAGAAAATAATTAGATCTAACATTTGAAAAAAAAAAAGCTTTTTCGCGCGGTTTTCTTCCGCGTTAAACGTCAATGGGTCGTAGCTAAACGTTATAGTCTATTAACCTTTTTAAAAAAATGAACTATCCAAGGCAAAAAAATAGACTTTTAGATCTTACTTAGACACTGGTAGATATTTTTCTGTTCAGACAACAATTTATCAGCTTAAAAAAAAGTAAAAACTGAACTACTTTATAATTTTATATATATCATAACCTATTATTTTTTTTACTTGGTATATTTAGGGATATTTTTTAAATCTCATAAGTAATATACCTCCACCAGTAATCCAGTTTATACTAAGGTGATACGTGACGTCATTTTCTTGATGAACTCGTGACTCCGAATTAGTTCATCTTAACCAATAATGTTATAAATGCGAGTGAGTTTGTATACTTGTTTATTTGATGTGCCTTTAACTGTACTTTTCCTGGAAGTCAATATATTATATACATACATAATTGTATTTAACAAACATAACTTTGTATTTTAAATGTTGAAAAATAGTAACTACCGAGTTGCTTGCCGGTTCTTCTTGGTAATCTACAATCCGATCCGGTGGTAGCTCTACTTAATGTAGTTTGTAAAATGACGATTCAAAAGTGCTGGTAAAAGCCTACTTGAATAAAGTATATTTTGCTTTTGATTTTTACGTTACCCACTGGCTTAAAGAGCACAAAATAAAATAAAAGTAACTGTTGCATTCTGGAATCTATTCTATAATTATTATATTACATAAATTTACATTAGCAGCCTGTCAATTTCCCACTGCTGGGCTAAGGCCTCCTCTCCCTTTGAGGAGAAGGTTTTGGAGCATATTCCACGACTGCACGCTACTCAAATGCGGGTTGATGGAATATATGTGTGGTAGAATTTCATTGAAATTAGACACATGCAGGTTTCCTCACGATGTTTTCCTTCACCGCCGAGCACGAGATGAATTATGAAAATTCAGTGGTGCCTGCCTGGGTTCGCACCCGAAATCATCGGTTAAGATGCACGTGTTCTAACCACTGGGCCATCTCGGCTCATAATTATGTGATACACATATAATCATTATGAAAATGATGTACTACACGAATAAAACCCAGCAGTATGTTATTAATAAATAAAATAGATATTGAGAAACAATTCAAACAGCATCTACACTAAACAATATAAAATAAAAAATTGTTATCGTATTTAATAAGTAATACCTAATAAAGCCAAATGAATAAAGGAAAGCGGTAAAACAGAGGAAGTAAATCAAATAACATATTTATTACTAGTAACTTTGTTATATAAATGTCAGTTATAAGAATGGAACAACTGATGAAACGCGAACGTCAATATTATCTTCGTAAGATATTAATGAAATCAACGCTGTATTTATTTATGTTGTCACCGCACTTTATTGAGAAAGCAAGACATTTATTTACTCATACATTCAAACGAAGCGATAAGATCTTTGTCGTGTAACGGAATTAATGTAATCTTCAATACAAATAAATAAATTAGTTTTCGGTGAACTATAAAATTCCTATAATTTAGTGTATATTCTATTTTTTGGACAAAATAAATCTTCATTTAATAATGACTGATATAAAAACAAATAATATATATAAAATAATCCAGGTTTAATAAACATAATTATATAATAATATTACAAATACGATAGTACCTTTTTTCTGTATGTCGGTTGCTCTTTCACGGCGAAATCTCTGGGGGACACGCTACTTATTTGTGGCATACACCTGATGACCCGTAAAACGCCTGCAAAACCGAAGGCGACAACTAGTTCTGTATATAACACGTTCAAGTTATTTCGTAGAACCTTTCGAATAAGTTTCAAAGAAATATAAAGTAAATATTTTAGTATTAATATACAAAAACTAGTTATTACCGGCCCACTTCACAAAGTTTCTGTTATAACGTAATAATCATTTTCGGGAATTAACGAAAAACAAATTCTAGGAGGCCATTAATGATAAAAATAGCTTCAAATTTTAATGAATGTATTTATAATAATATAAGTCATATGTTTATAGGCAGACGATCTCCAATTCTATCAGGATAAGCCATTTGTTTCTTCTTTTCTTAAGAAATCACAATACCAGAATATAAAAGTTATGAGAAACAAAGGCGATTCGTCGCAGCGCTTGCAGTTGACTACTCCACAATCACGGCGGTGTTCAACATTCCCACCAGCCAACGATAAGACGCTTAATTAGACCGACGACTGTTTCCTCGTAATTTAAAAGATGGCGCTAACGATGCGCCGTCATGTTTATTTTATATTATATCGATTTATTTGTAGCTGTCACTGTTGTTTGTAGGGTAGGTAAATCAACGTTGATCTTTGGGGGTTTAGAATTACATGCTTCCCCAAATTTCAACGTCGCTGAGTGACCTTATTTTTGACAGACATTATAATATACTGTGTTCTTTTTTTAATATATTTTTGTGTAGCTGCAAAAAAGACCTTTTAAAAATCCCCTTGAAATTGAATTCAGTGAAAGCAATTCTTTGTGACTACTCAACAAAAGGAAAACGTGCGGCTATTTGTAGTTAGTCTGTAAGTGTTATCGTGCCAAATACATAAAGTCCTATATATTTATTTAGCTATAGAAACATTTACGAAAAAAATCACCGTAAAACGAAATGTATTTAATGATTGTAAGAAATGCAACTGTGTGAAGATAGGTTCGACCGCTAGACATTAAGGTTTTTTGTTTTCTACAGTAATAGTATGGTAATAATTGTAATGAATTAAACATTTATTGAAGCGTTGTTTCAACACCAGGTTTGTCTAAAACCTCTTACAAAGATCTAGAAACTAGTTACCTACTAATGATCAGGTTATTCATTTACAAGTCTACCTCCTCGCACTACCTAAATGTTCTGTAAAGATTTTTTTCTAATGGATCACACAATCACAATATGTAGTAGGAAAAGTGTCTCTGACATCATCAATTTAATAAACCCTCCAGTATTATTTAAATAAATAGACTTAAAAATAAAAGTATTTTATTGAGATTTAATTATCTTGATAATGGATTAAGCATGATAATATCTATGTTTTTAGGTCGTCTTGTTTTCCAAATTATTTAAGTAGTCCTTGATTAAACAGTACAGCACTTTATAGCGCAAATATTATGTTGGTATATGAAGTGTGTGATCTTGCATATAAATGAAATTGAAACTTAAGCCTAAAGCTCTTAATGGATTCCACTCGTCCACTTAAAACGGGTTTTCGATTGAAGGAAATTTTATAAATTAATACGATTATTCTGTGTGTAGACTTAGGTTTCTTAGTGCGGTCGGAATGTTTTTTTTTTTTTTAATTTATGATAAGACCCGTTATATCCTCTTTAAGTACATTAAAGACTATTAAAATATAGCTCGATTTTACTTATTTAATTTAAAAAATAATAATATATATTATTAATAAACTTGCCGTAAAATAGAGAATACACGCTGGCTCAATGATTTAAAAAAAAAATCACAAGCCATTTAATTACTTTAACGAAATTATCATCCTTACAAACAGTCTTGATCCTTTGAAACAGGAGCATCGACGATGGAAATCTATTTACATTAATGAATAATAGTTATATTATCCATGGAACAACAAGTTAAATTTGTAGCGGAAATGATATATTATGTTAAATTATCGCTCTTTATTTGTAATAGTCAACTGTTTTAAATGAGTACTTTAATTTAATACATTGTAAAATAATGTTTACAGGTAATAAAGGACCAAATGTTCAAACTAGTTCCGATAATCGAGTGTGTACAGACTTGATAATGGGCTATTGAATGTGGACCTCATTGTTACTAGTCGTTGGACCTTGCAATATTGTAATGTTTTAAACACATAGTATATTTAAATATATATTATTTTTAGCGTAGTCAGTTATCGTTACTTTAATTTAAATGTCATTCGTTTGTCGTTTATTCTCTATAGTTGCATTCCATTGATAATTCGTAGAAGGCATAATTTTTTACATTACATTACATTAACAGTTTGTAAATATCCCACTGCTGGGTTAAGGCCTCCTCTCCTTTTGTGGAAAAGGTTTGGAGTATATTCCACCACGCTGCTCCAATGCGGTTTGGTAGAATACACACATGGCAGAATTTCGTTGAAATGCGACACATGCAGGTTTCCTCACGATGTTTTCCTTCACCGCCGAGCACGAGATGAATTATAATATATAAATACAAATTAAGCACGTGAAAATTCAATGATGCCTGGCTGGGTTTGAACCCGAAATCATTGGTTAAGATGCACGCGTTCTAACCACTGGGTCTTAAGGCATAATTTATTTATGATTAATTCTCGTGAAAGATACGATTGATAGGTTAATATTGCTTGCAGCGCCACTTAATATAATAATAATAATAATAATCATTTATTTCAGACCATAATTTACATAGATCCATATAGTGTTAGTAAAAATAAATTAATTAATCTTAATACCTAAATTGGTTAGTAAGTTCACAAAAGCAATTTTACTTAATTATTTATGTATGACAAAAATTTTTTTTTTTTTTAAACTAATTTTAACCTTTTCTACTGGACTACGTGAAGTCGTATCCAGTGAGCTAGTATTGGTGAATCCCAGCGGTCCGACAATGCACGCAAGATGGTGTTGGGACTGTCCCGTACTCGTCGAAGTAAGGACGCGCAGCGTTTGCGCATGATGGAAGCAAAACCATCTGTGTGAGCCTCTGCAAACATAGCAGAGGCGCCGCAGTATCGCATATGTACAGTGGTGACCACTTACGATTAGGTGACCAATTTACCCGTCCACCCACTAATAACATAAAAAATAATGATACAAACACTAAAAACATCAGCCAATAGCTTCAATGATCAAATTCAAAATTTAATTTAATATAAGAAAATGAGAAACCCTATATAAAGATAGAAACATCCAAAAGTTACAATTTTCCTAGAAACGGTATCTGCTTCATATATAATATGACTTGTTATAAGAAACGCAGTTATAAAAATAAACACTCTATTTACATCAGATTGTTATCGCGTTAGAGTAAAACATTTGACAATCATCATGGAAGTTAATACGCGATAAAAAAGAATTGCCTATTTGTTTTTATAGTTCTCAGAAGTATCTTGTATATAACTGTAAATATGTCAATTCAACTCAGGTCAGTGGTCAGGTAAATAAAGAAAAGAGTAAGCCTCTTTTTTGAGAAAGAGATGAATATACGTCGTTTACCTTGCTCGCTTGAGCGCTACCGAGAAATATGGAGAATGGAAACCGCACCTTGTGTCCTGTAAATGTCCTGTGTTGTGCGGAAAAAATTACATAGGTCCGTTCAGCACATCGTCTCTCCCCGCACTGATTTCTTATGAGAGAGAGGGGTTTGTATCGATTCCTAAAAAAATATATTTATTATTTTTACTATTTATTTACTTTAATATACGACTGCTGTAGTATATTACATAAAAGAAAGTAAGATTATAAGCCGAAAGTTCCCTTAGTATTTTATTAATTAAAATTCCAATTTAAATAAAAAATGTTTTGATTGATAGCTTAGGAAAAAAAACATCATAAAAAATAGAGTGATTTTTCATTTTCTTTTAATTGGCATGTCTATACGTTTGCCAAGATATATTATTAATTACGGCATTAATTACTGAGGACAGAGGATTCAATGTAAGAAAATGGAAAGTAGATCTGTAGATCCACGCTTTAAGCGGTTTCAATAAACTCTACATATATATATGTATAATACACCAACTATCATATAATGTGGCATTTAGTTTATTTCTTGAAATTTCGTATCATCTCGTTACGACCGCAACCGACTTGATTAAAATTGACTATTATTTATGTATGATATATTTCAAACAGGCCTGTATTAAACCATTTTAAGCAAGCTTTCTTCATAATATTTGCCGTCGGGCTTTTGTAACTAACTGTCGGATCAGTTCTAGCAGATACTTGTTGATTCATATTAATTTTGACTTAATTTAGCATGAGAAAATCTAGTTCAGATTTAAAATAAAATATTGTATTTATGTACCTAACTATCAAGTAATTAGAAAATAATTTAAATGGTTCATTTTGAGATCAACAACATAGAAGTTTTGCCCGGTACTTAATTAAATATATCCATCACCAAAAGTTTATCAACTGATAATTAAAAATGAATTTCAGTTTGACCTCAGAATGAAACAAACGCGATTTTTTTTGGTTTGGGTATTTTAAAACATTCGCCATTCTTGGCAAACATATGGAACATTCGTATTCAAGCCACCAGTAAAAGATAATATTAGTTTCATGAAAATACGAAAAGAATAAGTATTTTATATAAAAGTTAAGAATTTATCGACCGAACCGACGTAATCAAAATGTATTATAAAAAAAAAAACATCAATTATAATATCAAAATGTATTTATTATTTTTCCAGTATTTTGTCTCGTTCATATTATTATCTCTTTGAAATTATGAAACGTAGCGTAATGTTATCTGTCATATACGACGTATCAAAACTGACAACAAAGTTAGCTTCGCTATTTTTGTGTAACAACTATTTTCTATTTTTAACTACCATTGTTATTTATCACTACATCCTCTAATTTGTCCTACGTCCTCTAATTTTTGTTTATTTTTACTTCTTAATCTATAGGTTATTGAGACAAAAACTGGACGCATAATTGTTTTTAAACATAATCTCCTGTTACATGTCACTCATACTTCAAATATACATTCATATAATATTTGTTTCCTAAAGCAGTCGCTATTCTTTATTGAGACAAAAGAACGTCGAAAAAAATGGTGACATATTAATTTGTATAACATGGAATAAGAAAAAATATTGTAACATAACACTGTCGGTCATTATCCTACATCACGAACATAAAATGAGACAGGTGGATGAATCTAAAATTTTACTAAATAAGGTGAAACGATACCCCACACCTGAATTGTTTTAGGCTTTATATTATCAAGCCCGGGACCGTTCATTTATGGACTGTAAACAATAGTGGGATACCTCAAACAAACATTAGCTTGAAGCGTTGGACTCGGTGCGTCATCACACTAAAAGACTGGCCTCGCTGATTCAATCGAAATACCTCGTTTGAATTAGACGCAAAGTAGCGTGTTTGTCGGTCACTGGCAAGTAATTCTTGGGAAAGTGTGGATAGATGTTTTATGACCACCCATATACCATGTACAGCTATGATGAGGTTAAGAAATAATCACGACAGATCAACGGAAGAGTATTATTTCTTTCTGTAATTTTTGGTTATTACACAATCCTGTGGTGATGTTTACATGATTATTGATCTTCAAACGTAACTAATAATTGCGCAAATACAATTATAATTTTAAAAACAATTAATAAATTGGTTTTGTAATGGCTTGAAATTTTAATTTTAACTTATTGTTTTATATTGTAAAAGTTATTATGATTACACTCGTAGTGTGTAACAATCAATCTTCGCTGAGCTCAGCCCTCATTATTTCAGTACACCACTCCTCAATTCATCTTAATTGGACACAACTTTAAAATTCTTAAAACCTTTGTACTTTCCTTAAAAGAATTGCCATGTAAAATCACGCTTAGCGAACGTGCCCTTTCTTAAGTTTATAAAGCGAACTGTTTTTTTTATTATTAATGAAAAAAAGATACATTTTGTTTTATTTTAGACTTCAATTGGTCTAATATATTTTGTTTGTTGTTTGTATCTTGTGTAACTTGTTTTTTAATAATTCTGTTTTCAAATAATTTCTCTAAATTATATTTCGTATCGCTCCCAATATTTTATTAGGTATTCAGCAATACCGCAAACGCCGGTTTCCTTCTAACCACACTGTATGTACGGCGTCAGCTGTTACGCTCATTATTGCAAGATTCATAAGACAGTATTCCGTAATTACGACTATGTTACTGCGAACAACAAATAAAAATCTCTTATTGTCGAATAAATAAATGAAAACGAATTTCTTATTAAATATGATATTATTTTTGTTAATATAATTTATAACATATAAAATGTTGTGAGTATTCGTTTATAACCAAACCATTCTAAGACAATCTGAACATAATTTCCACAAGGCTGATTGTGAAAAAAACAGTAGGATAAAATACATAAAACTCAATTTAAAATCTATATTTTATTTATGTTTCAATTTTAAAACAGATTCTCGAGCTATCTGGTGAATTAAAAAGTCACTTTCATTTTGTTGAATATCTTAATATTAAATCTTTTTGTTTTTTTTGAGTAAATAAACAAAGGAAATTATTGTTTAAATTAATTTATATACATATACGTATCGGAATTAAGGCGGAACTCTTCGTAATTGGTAACATGTTGTAACTTTTATTTAGTACAATTCTGTAAAATGACGATTCAAAAGTAGTTGTGAAAGCCTAACTCGCATTTTATCTTCCGATGGGATCGACTTTGTATTATAAGTAAAAAGTATACTTCCAACAATTGAATTCCGAATTAAAATTTCGCAAACGTACTTATCAGAATAAGCGATGTACGTTGTTCATATGACAATATTATGTAACATTATAACTTTGTCTGTCATTTGTTTTGGAATTAACTTATTTCGACGTTGTCTGCTAAAGTACCTGTTTATATGCGAAACGAACTTTATGTTGGATGTACAAAGCAAGCGAGTTTACTAATAACGACTTTTTAAGTGTTGTACGTTGTTGAAAACTGAATATACTTCTGCTAAATACTGTGTGTATTTTATAGAAATACGAAAAATTGTGTAAAACATTTTCAAGCTACAAATGGTTGTATAAAACATAATTCATTACATAGATGTTTTTGTTTTAGTAGTTATACATTAATATTTATACAAATAAAAAATACTTCATTTTTATTATTAAAATTGTGAATGAGTTTTATTTTATTATCAAAGTTTCCTTGCATCAAAAATATTTGCGAGAACAGAAAATTGCCACCTGCATTGGTTTGATTTATAATTAAACTTTTCTTTCGTTGTTGTCCACAAAAACTGATAAAATGAATAAAATAAAAGGCCACAGTGAAAGAATTTAAATAATTTATTTACCGTTGCGTGGTTACGAAGTTCGTTTTCCAGATAAAATTGTTCGTTCAAAAATAGGTAATAGTTCCGAAATATAAAACACATTTATAAATCTATATGTAAACATTCTCCTCGTAAAGGCTTTAGCCCACCGATGATACATTTACTTTCCTAATAATAAATTCATAATTTGTAGTGTAATTATATTACCGTTGATTTACTACGATAAATATTTAAGTATTTTAATGTTTATGTATAGAGTCAGAAAAATTACAACTTTGGCCTTATATAATACCAATAATATAAAGCTACATAAGATGGTATTTCGAGTTTAAAACCCGATAGTAGCCCCAGAGCGTTCTGTAGCATGGAGTTAGTAAGTGTAACAATCACATATCCCGAAGAGTAAATAAGGTTAGTCTTTCTCTGCATCATTCTAGGGCCATTCACTTGACGAGACTTCGAACTATAGAATGATAATCAGAGTGCACTTGTACGTACACACTTATGCACTATGATTACTACATACATAGTTAGCTAGATAACGAATGCAATGGCCGAAACGATATTATTATTATAGTAGTGAGATTGAAATAAAGGATAGGATTTCGATTAATAGAATTTAGAACTCTTCAATGACGAAGACACACCCCTCCAAATTACTGATAAGTGTAGCAGAGATGGCCCCGTGGTTAGAATGCGTACATCTTAACCGATGATTGCGATCCGATGGTTCCAACCAAGTCAAGCACCACTGAATTTTCATGTGCTTAATTTGTGTTTATAATTCACCTCGTGCTCGGCGGCACCAACCGGATTGAAGCACAGTGGTGGAATATGCTCCTGATCTTCTCTTCAATGGGAAGCCTTAACCCAGCAGTGGGTTACTATATGTAAGTATGAATGACGCTCGTTCTTACGAGATGTCTTAGTGTGCGTGAAATGTCTAATGTAAAAAAAATTATAACACAAAAACGATTTCAAATCACATTTTATTTGTTAATGTACGCCGATAATTTGAAATAGGGCGCGCCTTCGTGACTGTATAGATCTATACAAAGGACGACAGATTTTATTATGTATTCAAACCAGCTATTATTGATAATGACAATAGTCATTAATATCAAATAAAAACTAAATGTGTTTCGTGAGCGGGACCTACATATATTAGGTTTTTATGTACTTTAGACTATTACATAACAAAATGTTATTTAATACTAAAAAAAATGTTTGTATGTTATTGTAGGTTATATTGAAAAATTAAAAGTAATTAGATTTTTCCGACAAAGTAATAAGATTTAAAATTATAAAGATAAATTTGAAATAAAAATCATAGGCTATTGTCGGATTTGAGTCCTGAAGATCGCTTCAGGTAAAATCTATTGAACCGTCTCGTAACGACAAGGGTATTAATATTAAATCTATCGAGTCCAAAAATTCAGGCGATATTAAAATCCATTTATGCGTTTCGTTAAGCAAAGGTTGAATATACATTATTTCAGAAGGTTCCACGCGCGCAATTAATGCGTGTTTAATTTCGATTTAAATTCTCAGACTTATTAAAACCAGACGCCGCTATTTAAATTCGTAGTAACTTGAAATATTTGACAATTCGTTTTTTGACATGAGGTGTTTCTTTTCAAGCTGAAGGTAAATATTCTTTCTTGTCTATCAATAAGTAAATGTAATGCTTCTATATTGAATAAAGATTTCTGAATTGGAATACAATAATGCTGTTCAAATTTAGTTAGATAAAATTAAACCATTGTTTAAAAATCTCAGCGTTTCACTTGAAGTAAAACTTAGAAAAACAGCTCACATCTACATTAAAAAAACAAGAAATCACTGAAATAAAGGTCGACATTGAAAAATTTGCCTGCATTTACACTAAAGCTAGAACTTATCCATCAATCATTGAAGGATTTCAATAAAATCTACCATGCGCAAAATAATGTCAGCTTTCAGAAATCATACAAAACTATATTTCTCATATTTAAATCTAACCAAAATAAACAAGATCAAATAAGCACCTCTTTTCTCTATAAGTAAGTTAGAAAGCTTTGTTATCTCGTGTGTCAGACTGATTATTAAAGGTTATTTTAGTGAGACTCGTCCTTCGCTGTAATCCACAAAACAGAGACGACACGAACTGTATATTTCAAATGTAACATTTTCATTCGCTTATAAAGAGAATGAATAACAATTCTGTTTTACTAAATTATACTTCGTACGGTATTTTTATATTCATTACAATTTGATTTTCAGTTTCCAGACCATTATTTATTTCTTTTTTATGTATGAAACTTGCCATATCATTTATAAAACGTATCCCATTTATAAAATAAATGATTATAACTATTTTTAATACAGAAATGATTCTTATTAATAAAATGACTATATTTGAATATAATTAAAAGATTATAGAATATAAAATCAGATAATTCTAAGACTCGCATATGATATAAACTTGGGATTGTTAATTTGGAGCATTTGACTGAAAGAATCGTAGTAACCATTGTTAGAATATATAATAATTATTTGTCGTTAAAGCAGAATTTGCTTAATGGTTATATTTAATTATTATCCAGTAAATAATTCAAATTGCAAAATGAATTATCTTTTATGCAAAACGATCGCCTCTGACCAGCGCCCTTTAGGGCGAAGTATTAAGATTAGCATAATTTTCCTGATTTCAATCTCAAAAGTTTCCATAGATAAGGTCGCGACGCTTTAATCCATGCTAATTCGATGGGTGGTCTGCCGCATTCGAGACTTAATACAATTAGAATACAATGAAACACTTTTCGATGTAAACATATTTCGACGAGAATACGTTTCGTCGTAAGTACAATTCGACGTAAGCACGTTTCGACGTAATACGTTTTGAATTTACGCTATTTCCTAGTTTGCACATTAGGTATGGAAATGTATAAATTGTGGCTTTGATTCTGACCCCTTGAGCTATATTGTCTTCCTCACTCCTTATACAAGCTTTACCTTTAACTTAAATAAAAGAATAATACTATTATTAGTCATTCTTTTTACACATCTTATCATCTCTCTCACTCTCTCTTTATAAAAGTAAATAAAGATCAATCTATCACAGACTTAAACCCTTGTTTTGATGATCATTGTTATTTTGATAATTAAATTACGTTGTTATTATTTTTGTATCGGCACTAAGTATATTAATATAACTTCAAAATAAGGTTAAGTAAATACGTCAACTAATTTCGAGTAACCGCTTTAGAAATGAGATCTTAAATTGCTTGTAATTATATTATTATGCTTATACATTACCTTTATACATAGCCTGCTTCTGTTAAGCACACCTTGAACTGTCCCTTTGCACGGCACGATTTATATAAGAACTTCATGTAGGATCGTGCTCTTCTAGTATTTTAGTGTTTTACACGTGCCGCACGCAAGGCAAATAAGCAAAGTCCCGCTAGCTGATGTTCAAGGAAACACGTGCGATAATGCCCAATTTATCCACGCCAACCAATAATTCCACTTATGTCATATTTTATTTCAATGTATGTATACCTACATACGCAATGTTCATAATTACAACTAAAAAAAAACGTTTCGCCAAGTGTGCGCTGAGTCAAGAACAAATATTATTTTCTACCAACCAATTTTTTTTACTCCCTGGAACAACGCTTTACTAATTTCCTCTACATGGAATGTTGGGGGTATGTAGGCCTCGCCACTGCCCTGGCACCTAGCGCGGTCTAGTACACCAGAATACCCACTAAAAAACCAGCGGTACCCTCTTCGTCTACTCAACAGACGTCATAGGATCACTTTCGTATGTTACCATGACGACTTCCATCAACTACTTGGTCAGTTAGGTAGAATTAATGCTTATAATTAGATCGGGTGTATACACCAAACAAATAGCTAATAAAAAAAACCTGAAAATAACAGTAATAACAACTAGGTTAATTATTAATATCCTGTTAACGCGCAAAGTTATAGCAGCGGAGTGTGTTTCTAACATATTTGATGTATAATTTAACGAACTGATTTTGAGTTTATCTACTCGAGTATTTGATTAAACTTTACAAAACTAAACTTTATGTCGGCAGGTGTTTGTAACCAAGTAAGTTTATTTAAACACCGAGCTGTGGTACCGACTTCGTACACGTAAATTTTAGATTTAATTTACTTACCTGGTATCTTATATTTTGACAATTATTTAAAAGTATAAGTGCAGACTTATCACGTAAATAATCTAAATTTAAAACAAGAAATTTAAAACTTTGAGACGCTGTTACACGGCAGCTTCTTTTGATAATATATGCTAAAACTTTCTCGAAACACGCTGTATAAGTTTTATGTGCATTGATATAGCAGTTTTTTTAGTTAGTATTAATGTTTTCTTATTTATTAGTACAGATCACAAATATAATATAACAAATAGTGATTGTTCTTGGACGTATTTTCTACATTTCAACTCAATCTGATAATCGGTTGAAACTTACTATTATTACTACTAGTGGGTCACACGCGAAACTTCGCGTTTATTCAATATTTTTAGGAACTTCGAAACCTATACCATGCCTAAACCCTAACCTAACCTAAATATAGCCTAAACCTAGTTTTGTTTTAATTTCATTTCATTGTAAGCTGGAAGTCACCTGATCCTGTAAGGTTGATGAGTCATTGGTACACAAAGATTTTTCCAAAACGTCCGGGACCGTCAAAATAATATGCTCTTGGGTGGCTGTTTGATGGTATCTCAAGTAAAGATTACCAATTGTGAGGTAGTTTCTCGCATGGTACCGTCAAAATACAATAGATGGCGTAAGTGTCGTATCAGTAATAGCTTACAAAAAATTTTTTTTTTCTTACGAGTGGCTTACTCGACATTAGTAGAAAGCGATAAATGGTGTATTGATATAATTGTTTTTAATTATATTCATATAGTATGATTGTCTTGATTCTAATTAACAGCTAGTAATAATCTACTTAATAGTAAATTAAGTAAAATACGTTTTGTAAAAAAATCTGAACCTCTTTGGCCTTTATATAGACCTAAATCATCATAGAATCGCTTGAAATAGAAAATTAAACACAAGCGTTGTCTTAGCTCTTTGGCAAAAGTTCGCCTGGGGGCGGGCAAAACGGAACTTTGAGCAATCGCTTAACATAGGTAATGTTAAGCGATTATTGTCTATTTTATTGAAATTATTTTAATAATTTTATTAAGACTTATAGTTTTTATCATTCGATAGCTGCTTATCACTTTGAATTTAAGCTTGTTTTTCAAGTAATTTTCATATGGAAGAAGCCGTACTAACACTCAAATTACTATCTAATAACCAACTTAACTAAATAATTTTACATAGAATTTACTTTCCATTCTAGTAAAATTGAACAGATTATTTTTTTACTTTTTGGACATTTTTATGAACCATCTTCTCGTCGTCGGTTTAAAAGCTTTCAGTGCCAGAAAAGTCGAGCAATTAATTAAACAAAAATAAAACAAAAGATATATCCATTGGCGCGTAAAATTAAATCTATGGATTATACATGTCCCAACCGAGTCTGCTCAACCAATTAAATCCTTCATTTAATTGTATTGCCAATTTCACTGATTTATGTAGTATGGATTTACCTAATGGATAACATTTTATGCGTTCTATGATTTCGTGTACAATTAATATTGTACTATGAAGTTGTTCAGCAATCATTGTTGATAAAATCCAATTCATCTGTGAAAACTGTTGTTTTAACGTACGCGTGTAATATCCTGCATTCAATATTTATTTTTTGATGTATTACAATAAAATCATTGTTAATGTATTTACACACACACACACACACACACACACACAAATCTTCTATAAACATTTGTTTGTATGCCACTTTTCGCCGATTATCTTCCTTTGTGAAACGTTTTCATATATGTTTGTTGATCAATAAATTGCTTATTTTATACGAGAGAAACATTAATCGGCATTATGCTTCGCACCAAAACAAATTGTGAATTTATTAGGGTTCCGCAAACAAACATATAATTATTATTCCCTTTTCCTTGTTGATGCTTTTCAAATAAACCGTTTAACATTTATAATATAAAAATTATGAGAAAATGCTTTGCAATTTAATAAATATTTTACTTATAGGCATCTTAAGTTGACATGGACATATGTATAATAGTGTGTGTGTCCGTGTGTGACTGTAAGGCACCTAAATGCAAACCGTATGTTAATCAAATCATCACTCTCAATTCTTATCTCATTCTCATAGTCAAAAATTAAATTATTGTTTAAATACTATATACAACAAAAATACAGCCATAAACAATGAGGTTTTTGCCCTTTATCTATTTGCCTATCCCGACTATGTATAGGTGAAGAATTTAATTTACTTCCCAATCTGAGCCTAAACCATCAAAGGACCCATACACACAAAGACATTCTTCAAATTTGGTCCAGCCGTTTAGAAGGAGCTTAGTGCCATGACATAGCTAACTAGAACCCATACAAAATACATATTCAATAATCAACATAAATATTTCGTATGTCCACGGAACATTATACGTAAAACGTGGTATAAAACTTGCTTGAATTGTTATTAAATGTAGTAATTTCTTGTTTAAGACTAAGATCCTAATAAAATTACTTAGGAACTTATCTCATAATATGACGAACATTATCTTGCTTTATTATATTAAAGCACTTTGCTATATTGTATTTTATATTAGTTTATAAAACTCGATTTAATAGTCTTGTCGACAAGTTGAAAAACGTGAAAAATTTACATAAAGCTCCTAAATATATAAGCAATAAACTCGATTCGAAATTATGACCTCTAGAAAAATGTATTTTAAAAGCTATTACAGAACTCAAGATCTATTAACATTTAAGAATATTTTCATTCATTTTGAAATGAAAAATTCACTTCATTACCGAGTTACTTGCCTACTTTGTTGAAATTTCGTATAAGCACGAGAGATAAAACATTAAAACTATTATAAATACCCCAGTGTGAATGATTTTTTGTATAATTAAATGTTTATTACAATCTATCAAAACGACAAACGGAATTTAATGAAATTTTAAATAGGGTATAGCTCATATCCCAACTTAACCTATAGGTAACCTAACACCTCAGAATCACGCGCGGACCAATTGGTCTTAAATGACAAACGAGTAATATAATAATAAAAATCGTAATTCAAGCGGTAGTCACTAACAATAAAAGTCAGCGAAACACAATTTAATTATTGTGTTGTCTGTGTAAGACCCGCAGCACAACCCTAATCCAATTTTTTTTTTGTGTCTCTGGCTAAGTATGTTTTTAAATCGTTTCCGTTTATTATGAATATTAGTATATTCCATTCCATTTTGTAATTATAATGTGGTTTGTGTTAGATCTGTCTTAGAATAGAAGATATGTTCGAAAGGATCATTGAATGTGAGGTATTTTGTAATTCGAAGGTAGTTTAGTGGAAAATCACACCCAAACACATTAAACAGTGGTATCTGTCCTTAACAGTTTACGGCAAAACGGAGATTACATTTTAATTAAACTATCGAATAGTTGAGATCATGAGATCGATTTAAATCGAATATACTTATTATATTATGTATACTCTGAAGGCTCCGAGAAAGCTGAAACATCAATTAATTAACAATTATAATAGTTCGCAACATTTATATTTTCCAGTTTTTGTCACAACAACAATTTATCTTCTCGTCTTTCCACCAACATCCATAATTCCCGCGTTAAAATCAAAAATATCCTTTTTCTACATTTATATATAAAGACGACAAACGAAAAAGTATCTATTACATTTATGTATATAATTATATTTTGATTGAATATAACTACAATAACAATAGGTAGGAGCAATATAACCTTTAAAGACAATTTATAAATATGTTAACTAAAATCATTTATAGCCTTATAATACTATGTACTTTCTTTATTATACCGATACTTATTTATATTTGAAGGCTTACATCTCTAATAAGTATCTGTTCTAGAGTTAATAAGGATTAAGCTTACGAACTAAACTACACACGAAAGCGAAATAATTGCTTATAAGCGAATAGATTGTGTCGTATTATTTATTTAATATATAATATTGAGGATATTCGTATTGAAAAATTCATTTGCTTCTTTCTGTATTTATCAGGTCAAACGAACGATATAATCTGATAATATCTCACGTATTTAATATTATATTGAATTTAACCTCCAGTCATTTTATTTTGTTTTTGCATGAAAAATTAACACGTAACATCAAACTCACTTAGTATCGATAATAACGTTTGTCCATTTATTTAAATAACTTATCTTCAATATTGTAATATGTTCGAATATTGAAAATTCAAATTATGACGTATTTTAAGTTTTTAGAAGGATTTGAATGTTACATACGTACTTGTGTAGTGTACTGTATTATACATTTTCATGATTTGAAAATTTTATATATTTGTAATACTAGCTGCCGGTACCCACTTCATAGATAGTAAAAGAATACCTTTGTTCTCGAGTCCAAAGATACACTCAAATACACATAAAAAGCATCAAACTCGGTTCAACCGTTTACGAAATAATTTATTTTCTATTTTATTATAAAGTTATAATATTTGAACTGCTTACATCACCAACACCACCAAGACTGCATAAAAATGCAAAAAAAAATCGGCCCACCTGTCATCAATAGAAGCCAGAAAAGCGGATGTTATCTCTTTTGATACTAATCATTTAGCACAATAACTCCTCGGTTCAATCGTTTCAACCGCTAATGGCACAAAGGTATAATTTAAAATGAGAGATGAATATTTACGCCGCTTGCTCGCTTTAGCATTTTTTTTTTAAATTATGTGGCCGGTTATTGTCAGTTGACTCATTAATTTACCTCGTTCTCTTTAAAAAATATTTATGCATAAAAAAACACTAAATGCTACAGAGTATAGGTCTATTCCTTCACAAAGGAATTTATTTTTCTTTTTTTTAAATAAAATTGACTTAAATATTTTTTTTTATTTTTTCGCTATCTCTACTCTAAATGAAATCTTGTTAACGAGCGTCACTCAGTCATATAAATGCACGACGATTATAAAATTCAACGTGAAGGGGCGCACCCTCGTGAGCGCTCCTCGTGTAACATTTTTTTCTCAGATATTTTTAGCAAGTTGACCTACATAATAGTACAAGACTTACGTGTCATTTGAATTACATATTACATTTACAAAAATATTTCTGTAAGCCCAAATCTTTTCTTGTATGTATACAGAATATGTAGAAAATAGAACCCGATAGTTACATATTTAATACATATGCTTTTATAATATGCTCTTGTGACAACCGTAGTATTTTGAGCAAAAAAATCTAATATAAAACTTCTTTAACAAACTTACCGTATAGATTCAATATAATCCTATAACCATAAACACGACCAAAAACAATTCTTGCTCGAAAAAGAAGAAAATACTCGACATAAATAACGAAATTTTATTCAAATCTGACAATCAGAAATATCTTGGTATTATCCTGGATTGTTACTTGACATGGCAAAGTCGTCTAAACAATTTATGGAGTAAGCTTTCATCTAAATGGGAACATTGCGTGGTAATGTTGGTTGTCTTCAAAAAATGTACTACACTATTCATAACTATTTTATTAGGCCGATCGTTGAATTTTCACTTGAATTATGGCATACAATAGACAAAACAAGGCTAAATATCAAAGGTATAGAAAAAGAAGTACTGAACGTTTTGTTTCATAATAACTCCCCCGATTTATAGAGCTACTCTGCTGTACAAATATTTTCGTAGTTACCATAAGTTAATTTAAAAAAAAGGACTTTAAATTTAATAAAGCTTTGATAGAAAAAACAAAAATATGTGAAAGGAAGTGTATGTATTTAAAAACATACGTACTTAAAAAATTACATAAATATTATTGAATGTTTCAATTTATTCATTTTAAATTAACGATACGCGTCACTTCCTTGGCATGCCAGTCGAATAGATTATACAATTACAAGTGACAACTGTATTAGCTTTAGTATCGGATGAATAATAATTTTAATTTTCATTAATATAAACCTGCAATGTCGTTCGATTGATTTTTTTTTCGCGACTGGCTAATATATCTTGCAATCTGGTGGTACTTTTTTCCAATTGTCTATAAGTAAGTGTAATGTATTCATTATGATAATATATATATTAACAGATACTTCACAATAACATTCATTATAATATATTGTTAAAACAAGTAATCTGAAATGCACTGTTGTATTATATTTATAACAAGATAAGATTGAAATTACTCAACAAGGAGAATACCAGTTATTACTGGTATTTAATACTAGACAAGTTACGTCGGAGTTGAATTAATTAAGCGCTTATAGTTATAAACAACTGCTTAATACTAAGCGACCAAAGAGTTAGTTATAAGTTAGTCAACTGTGATGAGTATATACTCGAGAGCTCTTATGACACTTCAGAATTGTGATTTTATAATAATTAAATCAGTAAAGTAATTACTGATAGCAAACTATACGGGAATCTATACACAACTATGCATATGTAATATTTATTAAATAATTTACAGGAACACTTATAAAAACTTAACGCTTAAATATATTTTTTAATAACTTTAACATTTATATTCTTGCATACAAAACAAGAGATTCAAGATGGCCGACCGGTTAAAACACGTGAATCATATCTGAAGATTGCTTGTTTAATAGCTTGTTTAATCCTAAGTTTCAGAGTTTTGAGTGCTTAATTTATACGTAATTGCAGTGGTTGAATAATCTACAATCATTCTCTTAAAAAAAAGATGTAAAGATCTAAGCCCAGCAGTGGGATATTTTCAGACTGTAATTATAGAATAATATCCTTTCTCAATTAATATTTGATACATTGCAATGAAAGATAAAATAAATAATTTAAATGAATTAGTCCACTGAACCTTGTTATTATTTCTGAACGTAATCGTAAAATAATATAAAATTTGGTCCATTAGGTGAAGCGGCACTTAATAAATCAATATAATAGCTGTCAGTAGCATTACTTTTAAAGGATTTTCGACTTGAATAAGTCCAATAAAATTTCAGACCACATACATACTCTGTATAAAATATATTTTAATAACTTAACAGATCAAATTCCATCAGCAAGATTGTATTTTAACATGTTGAGTTATCATTTATTTATTCATAATTTATAGCAACAAAAAATAACCACAACCATATTTGGTATTACCCAGTAGTCAACCTAGGTTTAACAAATGTTCCCGATGATGAAAATCGCTCAAAGAAAAACATACACGAAAATTAGTTTTTTTCTGTTCTCATTAAATATTATAATATACAATATAAATACAAACAAGGGCACTCGCCTTGAAATAGAAAAATTATTTACGGGCAATTATTGTGCATTATGTTACACATTTACACAATCAATCGTGTTCTTTTCGTTTGGCAATAAAATGCAAATATAATATACCTCTGAAGACTTCCTTATTTGTTATTCCAACATAACAAATAAGGAATACGACATACATCGTCCGAATATAAACATCAAAGAATGAAGATTTTTCTTTCAGAAATAATATTAAATTATACATTTGTATATGAGTATATACCAACATTGCTTCTAGTCAATTTGAAAAGGTATCGACCTATCTTTATCGCAAAATAAATATCATCCTAAACAAACACAATATGCAATTGTTTAAATCCAACAAAACTTAACAACTAGTTTTATTAGCAATTTAAATAATGACGATACCAAAAATCTATTAAAATCACAAATTTATCTCGGTCACTGTATACAAAAAAATTAATTATCTATTACATTTGTTTGTAAAACAATAACGGGAACTGATGTTAGGTGCCCCTTCGAAGAGGTGTGGCTTAACTTAAGATAAGGCTGAATGATGATAATATGAGTTAACTACATTTTAAATATCAAAATGTTAAGCCATAAAATTCATTAACTAATGAGAATATCTAGAAAGCTAAACATCTGGTCTAGATATTATATAAATTTATCTAATAAAGAAGCAATATACCTACCCGACACGTACACCAAAACGTCCTAATTACTCTCATATAAGTATTAAACAATGCCAGCAAGTCAAAGATAGTTCAAAACTCAGAACATGATCCTCGTACGTGAGGTGAACATTGAGTGTGTTGTTTTAACGGGTCATCGAACATTGTCCCTTTGAAACAGCTATCAGACAAGTTGAAATGATTAAAACGTTTTACGTGAAAACACTTCGTTTGTTCGTACAATAGCTGATTCAAAGACAGACTATATAAATCTAAGTGTAATTCAGAATTGAACAAAACATAAGTAATACGTCAAAATATTATTCGAATATTATATTTATACTCGAAAAACATGTATTCTAATTTATATTTGCAATTAAGAACGGTATATTTTATTTATTAATAATCAAAAATTCATATGGAATCAACTTCATAATAATTGCTAGTAGGTATAAATAAATAAATGAATTCTGAAAAAAGTTAGCGGGTATCACGAAAACATCGAAAAATGTAATGAATTCTTGATCTTTCTATTGTGTTTTCATTCCGATTGACTTTTTGGTAGAAATATTTACATAAAGGCATGTCTTGTTTAACGAGACCATGAAAATAGGTATTTAAGATATAGGTATTCATCATCATTATCTAGTTGGTCACACGATGGTATGTCATTTTACTGTAGATAGATAGTACCCGTGCAATTAAGTATGGGACGCTATTATAAATAACATTTTGAAACTGATGAATCAAATATCATAGCTTAAAATGATGTCATGTGTGAAATTTATTATTTACTTATTGAAAACAGATTATTTCCGATACTGTTATTGACGCTGTTGTGTATATGTCAATAACATTATTAAATTATTTAATCTAATATTCACTAAAGTAATAAACCATGATCCTTGATTTTGATAAAAAATAATTTGCAATATACTTGTAGCCTATTTTGTTCTAAATTAATGTAACTTGATTTAATAAAAAACGAAAATACTAGAAAACAATAAACAACAAGATATGAAAACAATGTAAAATCTTGTCAGAAGCGACTAAGTGTACTCAATAAGGATTAGGAACAAATCCAATATTATTTCAGAGCAATGCCCTAGACGTCTTATTACGCTAGGTTATAAGATCAAGTACCCGCTGATAAAGAAATTTCAAGTGTGAAAAGCATGTTAAGTGAATCACAAGTGAAACACGGGACAGGGATTAAGGGTTAATAATTAAAATATTTTTTAAATGATTACTCAATGCTCCGACGTACCGCTCATCATAATACTCATCAATGTAACATTAGTATTGATGTAGCTACAGTCACAAGGGACATAACATATCCGTTCCCAAGGTTGATGGCGTATTGGTGATGGAAGGAATGCTTATTTTTTTACGGTGCCACTTAGTATGAACAGTGGCGCCCACTAAAACACTTTCACGAGTTTATTATTATCTGGTTATTATTAAACGTCTCAAATATTATTTGCTGTTACACTACTAAAGTTACGCGTGACACAAAATAATTGTCGTGACCTCTTCGGAAGCCAAAAACAAATTTGAAAGCGCTGTTTTAAGAGCGCGATCTCCCCTAACTTGCTCCAGCCCTCCAACTAAATATTGGAACTAGGCAAATCGCGCTTAACGCTGGCCTTAAATCTCGAAAGTCAGCCTGACTTACTGGGCACTAATGTCATAGCTAACATAATCTTCTGTATTTAAAGAGATTAGTTATTATAGATAACGGTAAATATTTTGGTATAGGTTACGAGTAGTTCTCACGACGACCGTTTTTTAATTAAATCTACAGTGAGAAATAAAATATCAACAGATTGAAAGTATACCTAGTCATAATTTTCAACTCGGCTGTTTTTTTTAAGACATACTCAAGATATTTTTTTTTGGGCAAATTATCCCTCTCAACTCCCTGTAGCCGCATAAAGTTGGATGTTTTGGCACATCTCACTCCATTATAAGATCGAAGAACAGCGTTCCGTTGAAGCTCCTTTTAAACCAAGTTAAATTTTAAATAACAATTTTTTATTCATTTATATACTTGTTGTTTCTTATTTTAAAAGATGGCACATAATAACTATATAGTTGGTTACTCAATGCTAATCAACAAAAATAATATTTGCGTGCACTTCGTCGCAAGTATAGCAAATAATTGTTTGTATTAACGCTCGAAAATATTAAGTTGCTTTGAACTAGCACTGCTTGAAGCTAACTTGTAAGCCAAAGGCTTCAGTGGCTGAGATGATAAGAAGTTGTTATACTGGCACCTATCACTTAATCACTAATGCATTGAGATCGCAGGCAGTAGTTTCTTCGCAAACTAACTTCTTGAACGTTTAGTTGCTTCAATTGTTCTTAGAACATGCCTTTTAAAATTATTTCATACTATATAAAAGATATATATTGTTCATATCGAGCCTTTCCATTTTGATGCGTCACATAAAGCACTTTAAGTTTTTGCTGTCTTTGTTTTATAGTTACCAATGTTTTATGCATATTTTGACCGACCTCGTTGTAAAACAAGTACTACTTTGTAGTTGTGAAAATATTTTTAACCTTGTTTTTAATTTAACTCACGTGTAACCAATTGTAAAAACTACGAGCTTTCTCTTTGAATCCATTGTACACTAACCTTAATAAATAAAATGAAAAATTTATGAAATGAATTTCCGAATAGGCAATTAGGTTGCATAAAAAGTCTTCAAGTAAGAAATATGTTTATCAACAAAACTAGCTTTAGGTAAATTGAAAATGATTTCGACTATAAAATATAAATATAGAAAATTTTTGAAGATTTTATTTAAATAGAGTACCTTATAAAGCAAAAATATAATTCTTGGGAACGTAATTATGGATATAGAAAAAGGAATGGTAAATGATTATAAATGTTTGATTTGAGAGCAATGTCATAATACAAAATATATATTTTTTTTTTCTAGTCACAACATATTTGAGGCATAACTAAAACTGGCTCAAGAGTCCAAACCATAACGAAGCAATTTAACAACTTGGCAACTGCTTTTGTTTGCCAAACCACCCCACTAATAAATTAAACCCTCCAAAAACGGAAGTTTCAAATAAGTTTTTGGTTACATTGATTCACACTTTAATTTTCTGTGACAAAAACGTCTTAATTTATAATGTATAGTAATGTAATCATTGATTTATTCTATTTGGAATTTTCAGTATCGGCTTCTTAAATCATTCTCCAATTATTTTTACCAAATATTATTCATAGCTGTCTACCAGTTTAAAAGTTCAGTAAGCCAGTTTAAGTATTTACATATGCCTATGCACAAGGGAAACGTTGATATCTAATCTAAAAAACGAATACTAGTAGTAAACTCTAATACGTCGTACATTGTTCGTTAGAATTGTTGACGATTCTAAAAATACTGGTATAATAAATAAAGAGAAAAAAAAATTTAATAAAAAAGTCAATCAAGATCTTTAATTAAAATAATAAATAGAAGCGGTTCTCGTAATGAGCCTTGCGGGACACCCGAAGTAATGCTTAATTTAAATGATGTGCTATTTAATATTACAGCTTGCGATTTATATTTTATACAAAACGAAAACCATCGAAAGAGTACACTAATTATAAATAAATAAATGTTGGACAACATCACATACATTACTCTGATCCCAATGTTAAGTAGCTAAAGCACTTGTGTTATGGAAAATCAGAAGTAACGACGGTACCACAAACACCCAAACCCAAGACAACGTAGAAAACTAATGAATTTTTTCTACATCGACTCGGCCGGGAATCGAACCTGGGACCTCGGAGTGGCGTACCCATGACAACCGTTGGACACACTACTCGACCACTGAATATATACATAACTATAAACTATATTAGTTTATAGTTTCTGTTATTAACAAAAAAAGTGACCACCTAGCAAAAAAACGTAAAATACGAATAAACGTAAAGCTCGAATTCTATTTAGATTTTATTGATATCCAAAACACTTGACCTATGGCTTTGAGGTAAAAACATTTCAAAAAAAGTATTCATAAATCATTTTTTTTTTTGCAATCGAATTCGTTATTTTCCTTTATAAATGATTTTTAATAATAAGGCATGGCAAGGCAAACACGGTTACAACCAACAAAAATAATTTTACTGAGTTTATACAAGCTCTCCTCTTTCTTTCTCTTACATATACTGATAAAAGGAGAAGACAATTCTATTTATAATATTAACACCTTACTTTAGTTTTTTTATCATCATTATCATTTAATTATAACAGACTATTTTTTTTTTCTAAAGTTTTCCGAGAATTGAATGATGATAATACTATTTTATTTTCATTGTGATTATTCTATATAGTCGACGTAGATAGCATACGTGGACTCTTAAAATATTTGAGGACATTGTATCTCTTCGGAATGCTTACTTAGGACGGCTTTATTTTTAACAAACACAGGAAACTGGATTTGTGTTCAGATTGTACAAATTAGTATTTTTTAGCATAATTATTTCCCTTTTAATAGCAGAGGCTTATTTTTATTATTAACATTCACATTCTGTATATATGGGATCATAGCTAGGCTAGGCTAATATGATCCTTATATGACCACGCGAATTCGATGCAGGAATGTCGAGGTTTCTTCAAAATTTTTATCTTCATCGCTGACCCCTGATGAATTAATTATTTATAATTAAGCACATAAAAACTTAATTATACTTACCTAGGTTTGATCACGCTAAGATGAAGAATGCCTCGGTTAAGAGTCACCTGTTCCAGAGATCGGATTGGATGCTGCGAAATCCTGTGGTAAAATGCAATCTTAATATTGGAGACAAATCGCCTTCGCTTGGCATTTGATCTTACACAGATATTCTCCGAATTATACAGAAATCGCCCTCTGCATAAGTCGGAAGATGACTCGTCGGTTCGTCGACTCGGTTCATTCTATAGGTAACTATGACAATTTGAAGTTATAGTGCTTATTAGGTGTCCAATGTTTGTCTTCGTTCTGAAAATAATACATTTAATATTCATTTTATTAACATAAAAATAACAAGTCCTCGTAAGAAAAACAATATAAAAATATATAAAGTTTCCACAAATGATTAAATTGCGCGCGTGTATTTATTGTTTTGGTTGACTGACGGATAACGCCTCATAGGTGTAAAGTTCACTTTTTGTATCATATATTTGAATGTGGTCAATGTAAATAAATAAAAATATAAGATTCATTGTATGTTTGTCTTTCAATGTAAACTTTTACATAGATTAGATTTACCTACCTGGACGAAACCATGGCTAATTGCTAAAGTATGAAAAATTACCAGTACAATAGAAAGTGATGGAAATGACACTGGGTACCCTAAACTAACCTAACCTAACACCTGACCCTAATTTTATATCCGTTCGGGTGTAATTATTTATTTACACTCAGTAAACTACTGATGATGTAAGTTACTAGGTTTTATGATTTAAATACATAAAGATACACTTTATTATTTTATATCCGTCAGTGTGGGTCAGACCTATTTTGCTGCAATCAGGACTGTTTAGTTTAAAACGAATATTTATATTATAATGAGTTTAGATGTAAATATTAACAAAAAATTTTAAACTTAGGATTTGGATAAAGATTATTGATTAGGAAAAAGGTATTATTACCATCGTAATATGTACTGACTTAAGTCCTTAATAAATAATTTACTCAGTGGTAATGCTTTCATACCAAACAAACCCACTCATCAACAGCAATACTTAGTATTCTTGAATTCCGGTTTAAAGGGTGAGTGAGTCAGTATACCTGCAAGTACAAGGGATGCATCTTATGGGAGGAAGGGACAACAAGGCAGGTGGCACATTGGTATAAGGAAAATTTAACATCAGTTAGTGACCACTAAACATCAGATAGCCACTTTTACCCGTCCGCCATATATTATATTGAATACAAACACAATGGAATAATTTAACAACGTTTAAAAACATATAAATGACAAAATTGACAAAATTGTTACTAAAAATCCCGTGTGAAATAAAACAATTACAAAAAATAAATTTGAATAATGTTATGTTGAGCCATATACAATAGAAAGAGATAAGAGAGAAAAAAGGGAGGGAAAGTCGCTTGGAGGTCGCATAACGGTTTTTCCTTACGTGACGATTTATGCCGGTCCGTTCTAGTGTAAGCCGCGTAAAAAAACTTCGTTCCAAAAAAAAAATTAAGGGTAAAAGTAAAAGCCGTTAAACATTTCACTGTTTTGGTGAGAAGTTTTGGAGTTTAAAAGGATTGAGCACGGGTGATTTATAAACACAAATTGAGTTCATGATTAATTCGTTTGTGTTTGCCTGGGCACGCGGAACGTATATCAGGTTCTGCGTGCCCGGGCAAAATGAAATACCAATATAGTCATGAGTCATTTCAATTTTGATTTAATGTTTACGCAATTACTAAAAACCCAACAATTCTAATTACAGTTTTCAAATATTTAAAACCAGGAAACAGTTTTGTCTATAACGTCTTTGTATGTAACTACACTTGTAATCGCGAAATTATTTTATAGTCGTCAATATACATCCAGGCAAACATGTCTAGACAGTTTAGTGTATGAACTATACTTTATATTTCGATTACATTGCTTTCCAGTCTTATCTTGTCCTAATTTTAGTGACAACAATAAATAATAATATTTATAGTGCAGATGGATACATAAGATGACGTCATCTTGACGAATATTGGTCACAACGACCCTTTATAAGAGAACTAGCCAACCGTGCAAGACATGTTATACTATACTGGTACAAATATTATTAAATTTACCTCGAATATAACGCGAACGTAAAAGAAATAAGCGTTAGTTTCTATTATCTTTAGTATTGCTAGAACAACACCCAAAGGACTATTGAATACCCCTATTTCCGTAATAATAGAGATAGAATAAAAATCTTACTCTCTTACAATATAAACAAAGCTTATATTAAATATCATAATGTTACTTTTTTTCTTATTAAAGGTAGGTATTACAATCCAATTATATTTCTACAAAAATTAAAGTAATATCCTAACGATCAAATTTGACCCAAAACTCCCAATCATATGGACTATCTTACGGCGTAGTACATATTTATAATGTACGGCTGATGTACGCATGCGAAAATCAAAACTCCGGGCGGTTATAGAGTTTTTTAACTCACTTAGTTTCTTTTGACTCGAAGACTTAAACCAACGAAACAGTCGATACACAATTAATACAATAAACAAGCGTAAGTTTAGTTACCCAAACATAGAGGAGTATTAATTCTTTCGAGGGTTAATGTGTAAGGATATCAGAAACATCTTAAAAATTGTTAGTTAAAGACTATTCAAAACTAACAATTTACATTACGATACTTAAACCATGAATAAGCAAGCGTAATGCTATATTGAATAAAGTTGATGATTTGATTTGATTTAAAACCCTTAACTTGAAGCAATTACTACTTACTTAGGATAATATTTCTCTGGGTGAGGCAAAAGTGTGCTTACCGCTCAGCTTGAGCTTCGCGCTTCACTTCACTGCACGTTTTTCCGACCCTATAGACTTATGTCGAAACGGTACGGTGCCATCATTACTTAAAAATCCTTCATTTTTCTTGAATATTTCAAACCGATGCCATTTCATAAACGTTCCGGGTCTCTTCGAAGGGTATATCCATACTAGTTCCATTTAAGACTCCTTATCTGTAAGGAGCAGCTACTAGGAATAAGTTTATATAAAACGAGGCAAGAAAATTGTGGACATTAAACTGCTTACCGTTCTTTAATGTTATAATATTCAAACATTATAAATATTCTAAAATGTATTTATTTTCCACACAAGCCACTCGCCTTCAATATTATTACGTAATTAAATGTAAAATAGTCTGTTTTGGATAAAGCTCATTGTTGCTTTAACTATCAAAACAACTGTTTCAAAATAAATTGACTGCCAAAATGATATTCTGATTACTTTACTTTTATAAACTAAATACCATTTTGTTAAAAAAACATGGATATTTTTTCTTACTCAAAATTAAATAACTAAAAATGATTATTATTTTTATACAGTTTTAACATATACTTAGTATGTTTCGTTATACTACATTCGATGCCCGGTTTCAATCGATGAGCTCCTTTCGACATAACATATTCTAAACTCATACAGATAAAATTAATCATGACATAACGCTAAAGCCTGTATTATTAATTTATACATCTATTTCGTAAACAAAAGCCATATTGTAGTTAATTCTTAAGTAGAAAGCTTAAAGCAAATTCCGTCACCTAAGCTCTTAATAATTTTAACGATTTCAAATCCTTAAATAATTAAAATAATGAATAATTAATCAGATAAACGACATCTTCTTTTAAGTTGATTTTGTTGAAGTTTAATATTATGGTTTCCTTAAGTAATCATTATTACCGACAAAGATAACAATATTTACTAAATGAATTGCTATTAGTTTACATATACAGATAGAATGCTACATACATAATAACCTATGTATAATATGTATAAAATTGTATAACACACTAACATGTGATCAATTTAAAGATTTAAAAAAACTAATTTAATTTTGACGCGAATGTTACTTTTTACTTCTACGTAATCAAAATTATTTTTAAATTTACTTTGTTAACTTTGGCCATGTAGAGATAATACTCAGCTTACCATAAGCTGTTATTTTCCTTGCCTTGTAATTACACTGGTTCACCCACTGTCTGGCGGTGGAATAGTTAATAAGTAGACATTACCCAGACGAGTATGCAAAAAGGCCTACCTACCACGAGGTTAACTACAGAATAACTTATTTTATTGTTAACTAATAACAAATATGATTTTTCATTCTTTACTTTATTTTAAACAATAACTTGCAAGCAGAGGTTTATTTTTACAATAATACAGGTTTAAAAAAAAATGAGTGTTATTTATTTAAGGTGAAAACTCCTTGATTATTTATTAAGCGTTCATAAACAAATCGCATCGTCGCCTTGCCGTCTAACGCTTTGCGCTCTTATCATAATATTGCTCTGTCCATAGCAGCATCATTTTGATATTTAATTACCAAATGTATATATTATCATTTATAAAAAGTACAATAAACAAAGTAATTTATACAAAGTGACAACTTACTATACAAATATTAAACACATTATAGAAGATAATACCGTTGTGGTTTTATCTGACGTTAACTAGACGAAGACTTGATTTAAGCAAATATTAAAATACTCATATCAACAGTTTTGTTCCGTGAGAACTCATTACTTATCAGACTCGTGAAAAGTCGAAACTGACGCCCACTTACGTTGCTGTGTTATTTTGATGTTTCGATATTTCCTTTAATGGTTTAATTACAGGCTTTTATTTACTGGCAATGTGTGTTTCTTTGTTTAGGTCAAATCTTGCAAACTGAATTCTATAGAATTCAAATTGTAGGTGTTCGTTTAGTTCCGGTGACAATGTATTTCTATGGTAAGTATGTTCTGATCCTACACCCAGATTAGCTTTAGCCGAAGGAACTCCTCAACGGTTAATATCATTGACGGGAATTATTATTATTTATTTATATTTTTAATAAGAATAGTAGCAAAGTCCTATTATAAGGAATTCCTAATATTCCTATTTACACCTCTATTGAAGCTTAAGGCTAATATAAAGACGGGTTACTATAGAGCAAGGGGTCAAGAACGATAAATAAACGATAAAGAACAAGAAATATAAATCGCTAGGTTACCCTTAATACTTAAACCATTGAGCTATTGACGGTTAAATTATTTTTATTATTCATTTATTTTATTCTATAGCGTTAAATATTAATCCTTATAAATAATAAATAATACTACATTTTATGTATTAAAGATTTATTCAGCCACGAAGGCGCGCCCCTCGAAGTTAAATTAATTATTATCAGCGTACATATGTATGAGAGAATGACGTTCGCTTACAAGATGTCTTAGTGTGCGTGAGACAATCAAGAGTAAAAACATTTAAAAAAATACAAGTGAGATAATGTGTTTATTATATTATACAAATGTCCGGCGACAGTTTAACGTGGAGGGGCGCGCCTTCGTGTGTAAATAGATCTATAATATTAACTGTCAATGACCGATGTTATTAGACGCCTTTGTTATCTACTGTATTTATTGTTTACGAATATTTTTTTGTTTACATTTGACGAAATATGTATACAAATAATGATAACAGTTTCATTATTGCCAGGAAAGATAAATATCTCAAGTACCTATTATTGTTTTACGTAACATTACATATATACACATCACATACATTACAGACATTTTTAATCTTTAAAAATTATTATGCGATTTTTTTAAAGAAATACCCACTGCATTGGTTTTATAAAAATAATTTCTAGTACTAAATGTATTTTTGCTTAATTACAAATATACTATATATTATTTATTTTTTTTCCCACCTGCCTGTATGTTCTAAATCCATTTTTGAATAAGGATGTAAAAACAATTTTTGGTACGATTCCCGAAAGTCGAAATCGACTATAAATTCTTTTTCTTGAATAATCTCATTTTAGTGAAATTTGAAAGTATATTTGTTGCTGTTTAGCGGTCGAAATGGTAGATACCCATTTTCGAGTGACAAAAGTGAACAAATCATTGTTCTGTTTATGGGGGGTTGCAGCAAATGATTTGTGAATCATACGTTAAGCAGTCCAAAAGATCTGGAAGCGATCTATCAAGAGACCGGCACAATCAAAAATGTTTTGGTTCTGGAAGAAAATCATGTACGGAACCATGAGATGATCTTCGCTGGAGTATTGAGAAGTCACAATTCATAGAATGAATTAAGAAAAACTTTAAGATAATAAAAAATATTATTTCATTTTTTTTTTTTTTAATATATATATAAATATAATAACATTAACAACTTTACACAAAATCGCCAAACTGCTGAACAGTTTGTTGGCGAAAGAGGCGCTCTTACTTAACGTCTTTGTTATTATATAACTATAACACCTATATACCGCTTAGTTTTAAGTTTACTTATTTCTTAACAAATATAATAATAATGTATATGTACTCACACACACACACACACACATTACATACATACATTTTTTTATATACTTTTTATAGATAGTTTTTTTTTTTTTTTTAACTTACACATAATATGTATCTAATGTATTTCAAATATCTGTTTTACTTTAAATTTTCTAAGAGTTTACATTTTAATTTTCTTTTTAATGATGCTCTGCTTGTGTCTTCAGCAATACTTCTTAACATATTTATCTTATTATATATGACCGGTGTCAAGTATTGTCTTGTCCGTTTACCATAGTAGTTTGTTATGGATGGAATTACATATTTTCCCTTCTTAGCAAGTTTAGTGGAATATTTGTGTGATCTCGTGTCTTTGTATTTATTTATATGGAATTGCACTATAGCAATAAGATATTCGACTTTCATGTGTACAGGAATTATTTTACAAATCTTAAATAATTTGTCATAGTGTGGTTTACATTTTAATTTTGTTTTTTTCGTAACTAAATACTTTAGTAACCTTATTTGTAATTGTTTTATACGATCTAGATAAGTTTTGAATGTAAGGCCGTAACTGCTTAAACAATAGGTAATTATTGAGTCAGCGAGTGCATAGTATGCATACATGTACATTATTTTCCTATTTATTATGCCACTAAGGTGAAAGAATTTACCCAAAACCGATTGTAACTTACTACAGACATCATTGACTTGTAACTTCACTAATAAACCTAAATATCTGTAATGATCTACTTTTTGTATATTTTCACAAAGGCATCTGTCTTTATTTTTATGCAAACATTCGTATGTATGTCCCGTTATCTTTACGTTTAACATCTTTTGCTTGGCGTAACTGCTGTAGGGTGAACATATTTGCATAGATTTTGTTTTTGAGTGATTTATGATAATACCATTATCGTGTGCCCATTTAATAATACTTTCAAAATCTGTTTGTAAGTATGTCTGGGCAACGTTCGAATCTTTACACGAATATAGCAAACACATATCGTCTGCATACATAAATACTTTACAGTACTTTATGACATTTATGACACAGTTCACATGCATTATGTACCCGACTGGACCAAATACGGATCCAGTCGGTACTCCGAATGTGACTCTTACATCATCTTAATAATTATTTCTAAAAATTTTAAACAAACTAATAGTAATAATAAATTTTACTATGATAAAATTGTTTCAATAAATACAAAAAATATTTAATTATAATAATTTATTCATCTTCTTTTTTATAACAAAAACATACTCTATCATAAATAAGTAAGTAATAAATATTTCCACAATAATATAGTTTTATTATACTACAATATTTCACGCTCGTTATCACACGTATTCAAATATAATATTCGTCAAATTCAACTATATAAATTAGCTTAAGTAAATACACATAACAAGTATCACAGATACATTATTATAAATAATAACAATTAAATATCACAAAATGAGATATTCATTAAATGTTTCAGGTGTATCTCTCCCGCACTTTCGCAAACATCTCTGCAGTGTCAACTTTGTTGGGACCTTCGTTCTTGCCGAAGAAGGTCATTTTTGTTGTCTTCAATAATCCTTTGCCATTTTCACCAACTCTCCAATAGACAGTCTGCACGGCATGACGACCAGCGATGTAACGTGTCGCACTTCCAATAATTTGCCTTGATTTGTCCATTGTATTTGTAAAATTCGTTATTCTTCAAACTACTTATTGCAAATTCGGTTAGTAACCAGAATTTGAATTATTACTTAAATAAGTAATATACTTCCAACAAACAAGTAAATAAATTGAATATTATAATACCATAATATTCTCCAAGAAAACTTTCAATTCCAAGCGCGCTCTATTTGCTGTATGCTAACAGGGAATAATTCACTGTTCTTTTATACATATGACGATACGAGTCATCGTGACATACATAGCTATACTACTTATTACTATGTGTATACGTATGATTCCTACTTGTAGCCACGATCCTTGCACTTGGCAAACGCGTGAACGGTTATTACACTGAGGAAATTATACCAGGAAAAAAATGACTCGGTTTTCGCATTACAAACTTTTTTTTTGCTACGTACGAGTATATAATTCAGAAATCCATTTAATTTGTACAACAGTTTTCATTACGTAATCTTATTGAACTGAGAATTGGTAAAGAATTTTTTTTTTTTAATTAACGTGTTATATATTATTCTTTTTTTTCATAATTGAATCAGCAAGTATTGTTTGAAATAACTACTCGTGTAGAAAATTATTTTATTTACAAAGCAAACAAGAGTCATATTATATGAAAGTACTTAATAATATTTAGTTAAGATTGACTCGATTCTGTCGGACTACACTGGATTTTTATTTACTTTATTACTTGTATGCGGCTGACATAATACAATAGTAAGGAAAGGAAGACTTATTAATTGGTATATATCTGTTTTTATTTTTAATCATTCCATGCGTTTCTTTTTTTATTATGACTTTTAAAAAATATATCTGTAAACCTAATTATTTGAGAATACGTGGTAATTTAGTAATCCTCGTCTTCGTACGGCCATAATTAGGGTTTACGCCTCATTTTATTTTTATTTATTTTTATCCTCCAGTCCGCATCGGAAAAGCATGGTGGAATATGCTCCAAAAACCTTCTCCTCTAAGGCAGATGAGGCCTTAGCCCAGCAGTGAGAAATTTACAGGCTGTTAATGTGTTATTTTTATTAAAACTGCTAGACGGCTGGGCATATGGGCAACCTTATGGAAATTAATCACCATCGCCGATAGACATTAGAGCTGTATTTTAACCATTCCGGCAACCTTAGGATCTTGTGTCCATAATTACACAAGCACACACCCTTCACCCTTCGAGTTCTCGAGTGGCCGTGGACCGGAAGACGCAGTTTGGGTAGACCCCCACAAGATTGTCCGACGACTTGGTGAAGTTCGCGGGAAGCCGCTGGTTACGGGCTGCATAAGACCGGTCGTTGTGGCGATCTTTGGGGGAGGCCTGTGTCCTGCAGTGGACGTCCTTCGGCTGAGAGATGAGATGATGACATCCTTCACCCTTCAAACCGAAATACTAAATATTGCTGTTTATCGATTGAATATGCGATGAGTGGTACCTACCTATACGATTGCCTTATGAAAAAGCCCTACCAAAAAGTAATTTTTTAAACGATAAACAAATAGATACATATTATAATACAATCAGTATCGTATCGAGCAAAATAATAATACTCCAATAAGATTAGTATCATAATTACCCAAAAACTATATCTGAAGATCTCCCAAATGACTAAAGAAAATCAGTGAAAGCTTATATATAAATATATTGGAATTTATATATGTCTCAAAAATAAACGTTATAGGTATATTAATCATAGCAATAAATATTTACATTTATAATTAATCATCCATACTTTATAGACATTAACGGTTAACATAGAGATTGAAGTATTCATGGAAGAGATTATATCTATTATTGCGTATGGGTTAATATTT